>NW_027459746.1:0-127967 GCF_025594145.1 Primulina tabacum | reverse complement strand
TTGGCCTTATTTCTTGATTTAGTTGATGTTTTTTCTTATTCTGACATGATGTTGGTTTTGCATTTTGTGTCGTCTAGTACAATGAAGACCTGCCAACTTTAATTCATGTTGTGATTTGGTTGATGAGAAATATGTACAATTTCACCAAGGCATGAAAAGGATCGTGAGATTTCCATTAACTAGCTTTTGTTTTTTGTCGTTCTTTGTGTCTTATAACATATTTAAAAAGTTAGTACGAAGATGTTGATAAGTTTCATTTTTTCATGTTTTATTGTGTTTTTTTAGTCCATTTTTACACATGAGTTTATTGCATTGAGCTCACATTTAATTTATTTTTGTCATAATTTATACATTCCTCAAATCGGTTGGTGTAAAAGGTGTCACAGAGTTAGGCTCTCGAGACTGAAAATCTTGACCACCCCGCACTAGATCGAAGCCCAAAGAAGAAGGCACTTAGGACGGAAATTCTTGACTGCCCCGACACGTGTTTATTAAGGAATAATTGATGGAACAGAGGATTCATGCTAGGACAATATTTTATTATCGCCCCAATGTGCGTGGAAGAAAAATTCAGAGCATGGACATATCATGCCACGTTAGGGTGTCAGTCTGGGTGAGTCGAGTTGAATCATGGTTATTAAAAAAATTTCCCAACCCAAGCCCAACTTGAACAACCCGAAAACTATGAACCCCGACCAAAACCCAAACCCAAACCCAAACCCCAACCAACTAGAACAACATGATAATATTTTATTTTTTGAAAAGATTTATAATTTTTTACTATGCACCATTATTATTTTATTATTTAACAAAATAATTAAATAAAAATTCAAAACACATCATAAATATTCTAATTTAAACACATAATAATGATCATCGCCTAAATATATAATAATTATATTTCATGAATTTAAATATTTAAATTTAAGAGTAGAAGTTGTCTAACCTATTAGTTAATCTATACAAGATTTAATTGTTTAGAAAATTCAAATACTCCACAAAAAAAAATTTACGTGATCAATACAATAAAAAAAAGTTCAAACATAACAAAATTACTTTCAATAAATTGTTTTAAAAATAAACATTTAACAAAAAATATTTAATCAAATATCCTCATTTATGAACAAATTCATAAATTTGAAATTCTGCTCCTAGAAAATTTAAGATACACTCAATATAAAAAATTAATAATTATTTAAAAAAATATTATATGATGAACATTTATAACATCGATATATATAATAATTTTTGAGTATATCTCTCGTGAGACGGTCTCACGAATCTTTATCTGTGAGACGGATCAACCCTATCGATATTCACAATAATTTTTGTAAGATCGTCGTCGTTTTTTCCGTAATCTTTTGGGTCAAATTGACAAGTCAGATTCATTTTGACATCTTGTTATAAATAATCAATTAGAAACATTCGGACTATCACGTAAAGTACACTAAGGAAACAACATTTATTGATGGTAGCCCCGTGGGGAGAAGCAGCCTCCAGTTGGCGGTATCTAACGAATCCCAACCGATCAAAAATCTAATCAACGGTCCTCATTTGACGGTAATCAACCACGGAACCAATATGCTGATTTGATGGGACTAACTAACCAATCAATGGCATTCTTTCTTTTGTTTAAATAAATAAATTAAAAAATTCGTTGGATTCGATTTATTAAGAGAATTAACGAATAACCAATTTCGCAAAACGATATTTTTTTTTAGAAAAATTAACGACACACGATTGCTGTTAATTCTCCCCTCTCGTTTTCTCTCAAAGTACGCTCGATCTCTGCAAGCTGTGTGTTGTATTTTCGGGTTTTTTTATTTATTCGATTATTTATTGGGCACTGATAAATAGTGGCGGGGAAAAGAGAGGAGGAAGAAGGCCTGGCTTTGGTGATATCTGAAGAGGAGGTGATTGGTTTTGCTATCGGGAGCAGGAGAAGAAGTTGGTGGTGAGGTGTGCTGCTGGAAATGGGTGGCCAAGGCGGAGACGACAGCGTTGGGAGCTCCGCCGCTGCGGGAAAAGTCTATTCGATGATCATTTGGCGTCGAAATTCCAGACACCGCCCATCAAAATTAGCCATGGTCTTTTTTTTTTTCTTTTCTTTTGCTCGTATCATCGGACCTTTTTATTTATTTATTATTTAGGTCCAGTATTTCATAGGAAACGTTGATTGCCGAAGGGGTTTCATTCTCGCAGTATATTCGGGTTAAAACTCATGCTTTCGGAAATAAAAGATTTGTTTAGTGACTTGCTGGGTTCGACTTTGAGTCGTTTTGGATATTTTTATTTGTGATTTTCGCTTGAATGTGTAAGTATTCCATTCTGAGGATGTTATGTTTTCAAACTTTTTCGATCGGGAAAACTTGATCGGATTTTGAGATTTAATTTGTTTAGTCCTTATGTTAATAAAGCGAAATTTCTTTCTAATACTGGAAAATTTGTTGGTATAAAATGTTTATTTTAAACCTTTTACATGTGCCACGTATGATGTATACTTTTAAGCTGTATCTTATAGCTATTTTAGGATATCCTGAATGAACTTTATATAGCCTAATTAATGATATTTTTTTTCCAAAATATGGAAATTGAATGATAATTGACTCTATTATATTATCTAATTTCATTTATATATATATGGCTCTAAAACAAAAGTCCGAATCTTGAAAAAATATTTTGGGTTCGGGTTTGGCTAGAACTAGAATTTGAATTTGAACTCTATACTTTTAGTTTGAAATATGTTAATAAACCATTAATAATCGTAGTGATTTGAGCGGAAATCCATCGAACAAAACATTTTGGGCTTAAATTAGATTCAAATACTATAAAGATTCAGTGTACTTTTAGTGGAACTGTTCATCCCTCAAAGATCAATGTGATGATTTTAGCTTTGAACTGATGGCATGTGATGTGTTTTATTTTACTCTACTTCGAACCATCTTGGCTTATTCTTGTTATGTTATTGTAGATTCATGGTTTCAAGTGGGATTTGTTCTCACTACTGGGATCAACAGTGCCTATGTGCTGGGGTACTCTGGCACTGTCATGGTTCCGTTGGGTTGGATAGGAGGTGTGGTAGGACTTATCCTTGCAACAGCAATATCTTTGTACGCAAATGCTCTTGTTGCTGAGCTTCATGAGTTCGGAGGAAAGAGGCATATCAGATACAGAGACCTTGCAGGATTTATATATGGTAAGAGTAAAAATGAATAATGACATGAAAACAAGTATTCCAGTCCCTTTTCTTTCAGAGTGGGACATTCTAAGCTTTATTTTATAGGTAGAAAGGCATATTCTCTGACATGGGCACTGCAGTATGTGAATCTCTTCATGATCAATGTTGGATTTATAATTTTAGCCGGTCAGGCTTTTAGGTACTTCACTATTTTGTTGTTTCAAAGTCCCATGTTTGAGTTTGGAGGATAGTCTTCTCAATTCCTCTTATTTAACTTTTGTCAATGTATTTATACTTGTGGAATTCTAACACGATGGCAGAGAAGAGAATAAGGTTCGAATTTAACTTTCCTTTGATATATTAATTAATTGATTGCTGCTGCAAATTTCTGAATGTTTCAATACCTTCAAAATCTTGAAGCATGATACCTATCTATGCCATGAACTGTTGAGAAACTGGGATTTTCTTATAAAGACGTCGAGGCTTTAGTTGATTTTCTTTATTCTTATGGTTCACAGGCTTTCTATGTTCTTTTTCATGGTGACAACTCCATGAAACTTCCATATGCCATTGCCATAGCGGGGCTGGCCTGTGCTCTCTTTGCCATGGCCATACCCCACTTGTCAGCACTGCGTATATGGCTGGCATTTTCAACGTTCTTTAGTCTGGTGTACATCATCATAGGATTTGCACTGGCACTGAAAGATGGTATACTATCCTCATTTTCTTTTATATTTTGCAAGTCAAGACGTACCAAAATCCAGTTTCTGGGAGCAGAATATATTTTAATTTTGTGACGAGGAAACCATTTATTTGCAATAGGCACTGAAGCTCCTCCCAGGGATTATGAAATTCCAGGATCAGTCACAGACAAGATTTTTACTACCATTGGTGCTTCTGCAAATCTTGTTTTTGCCTTCAATACTGGAATGCTTCCAGAAATACAGGTAAGACAGAAAATTAACGAGGAACTTTCCATGTGAATAGCATGTATAATGAACAGTAGGGTCTTTTGGGAGACTTTACATGTGACTTTCTGGCATCTGAATTGCTCTCATAAAATCATTTTAGAGATTATAGATTCGGTTTTTGACCAACTCTGGTGTTCATTCATCTTTTTGACAGGCAACAGTTAGAAAACCAGTTGTTGAGAACATGATGAAGGCTCTGTATTTTCAGTTCACACTTGGGGTTGTGCCAATGTTTGCAGTAACCTTTATGGGATACTGGGCTTATGGTTCGAAGACATCAGCCTACTTGCTCAACAATGTTAATGGTCCAACTTGGATCAAGGCTTTTGCTAATATTTCGGCTTTCTTGCAGACAATCATTGCTTTACATGTATTCATCGTCATCTCTTTTCTACTTTTATCTCGATTTACCCAATTTTCATTTCATGAAAATATTTTAAGGTAACTTAAATCAAAACCCCCTCAAATGAAACCCGGTTACCACAGCACCCTTGAATTACCTTTTTATAACTTTATGTTCACACCTTTTCAATGCAAAATATACCCCTTTTAAGGTTACAGTTGTGAAGCTTTATAAAAGACAACAGACTTATGTTACGCTCTGGGGCATCACTAGATCTGTATTCTAACTTGAAGAAAGAGATCTAATCTATACTACACCGAGAGAAGTATGCTTTGTGTGGCATATAGTATTGTACGTATACGTCCCATGTGTGTTTAAAGTTTTTGATTGATGTGTTCAACAGTTTGTTAAAAACTGAGTGTGGGTGCGAATTCCGGTACAATATAAGACCACAATCAAGAACTTCTACTGCAGTTTATCGAAATCTTTAGGATTTATGTATATTGACTCCAGGATCATCATTTTTTGCTCTCAGATTTTTGCGAGTCCGATGTATGAATACTTGGACACAAAATATGGGATAAAAGGAAGTGCGCTTTCTTTACGCAACTTGTCTTTCAGGATCTTAGTTAGGGGCGGTTATCTAGGGATGACCTCCTTCGTTGCAGCCTTGCTACCATTCTTGGGCGATTTCATGAGTCTTACAGGAGCTATTAGCACATTCCCTCTCACATTTATTCTTGCAAACCACATGTATCTTGTGGCCAAGAAGAATAAGCTTACATCCTTGCAGAAGTCTTGGCATTGGCTAAATGTCCTGGTTTTCGGATGCATGTCTGTTGCAGCAGCAATTTCTGCAGTGAGGCTTATTGCTGTGGATTCTAGTACTTACCATGTTTTTGCAGATTTATGATTATTTCTCTTTTCAATTGATTGAAGAGTGTACATTAAAAATACATTGTTTTTGTTTGATTTTTAGTCGTTTTCCTACATAATTCTACGCCTATGGATTTTAAACGCCAACCTACCACAAACTCTAGGAAGCTCAGTTGCTGATGTCCCAAGAAATCGGGAGAATAATATTTTTTGGCTTCGTAACTTGCATATTTTCTATTTTTATCATGTTATCAATTAATTCATACTCTCGGTACACTAGCTTGCATATTTATTTAATTTTAATTATTTTCTATCTTAATGTTGATATGACGTTGATTATTACTAACATAAATGATGTCACATCATCGATACAATGAAAAAAAACTATAATTGAAAAAAATGAAAGTTAATGGACAAAAATCTTGAACTAATTTACAATATATTATAAATGAAAAATGTGTAAATTATGAAACCAAGATGATCACTGGAAAAATTTCTCTAAATCTTGATTTTTTTTTTAAAGTTGAAGATAAATATGTTATAATTAAATTTCAAACTCAAGCATCCCCCGTACGAGACATTTGCACAAATAGATCATCGGCTTGAAAAATTAATAATGGGAAAAGAGTTGTCAAAACAGGATATGTCCGTATGAAATAGGCGGATTGGATTGATTAAACATCAACCTATTTGGAGGCGGACTGAACCCGCTTGGTTACCTACTGATGTGAAAGCGTATTTTTAATGATTGTGGGTACATTATCCGTCCTCAGGTGTCGTGTGCAGTTATCCACATACTTGCCACATTGTTTTTTGTCGGGACCCTTTTGTTCCTCATGCTTGAAATCGTTCTGGATGCCTATTATCTCTCCCCGGGGCGTGGCTTTCCACTTCATGCGTGTATCACATAAAGTATCTGTCAGTTTTCAGTCGCATTTCTGTAACTACCATGTTATAAAATTCAACCTTTTGGACATAATTCAGGTGAAAAAATGACAGTATATTAAATGATTAGCAATCAATAATGAAGAGCAAACTTACGTTTTTTAATCTGTGAAATACTTATTGTGCCACATACAGTTCCCTCTTAGTGAATCATATGTATATATCATGCCACTTACAATTTCATTTTATTTGATTGTGTAACATAATTCCCATGACTTAACTTCATCTTTAGCATGCCCTGCTGAATTTAATCCTCACTGTTCAACTTACAGTCAGCTCCTTAAACCAAGACATGTCTGTATAGCTCAACTGTCCAATGTCATTTCGTGTTGTTTATCTTCTTTTACAACTTTTCATGTTGCATCAAGTATTGATCTCTGAATCGGTTTCGTTCGTGTTCACTATGCCACATGCACATTCACATAGAGAGCTTGATTGTGCATTCTTTTGTATTCTCCAAACTTTAGATGCCTTATATGTACCATGCCTTTTCACTTTTCTCCGAGGATCCATCTCCGCAGCTCTTTGAACCAAAGATTAGAACTTTGAGTCTTTTTGGCTTGTCATTGAGGAAATATAGAAAGATTTCCTGCATCAAAATGAGTGGAGATCAATAGCTTGTGATATATTTGTAACATGTATCAGTTTTTTACTCTGTTTTTTAGCTGATTACATAACGATCTTGCTTGATGGTACTATATTCCAGCACGTTTTTTACTGACTCTACATATGCAGGTTACAATTTTCATTAAAACGTGTAAAGAGAGAATAGATGTTCTCAAAAATAGCATAAACGAGGAGGATGCAAATGCAAAGGGGTGACTTAGCATCAGAAGTGATAATTCAAATACTGATAGTATAGCGCACAAACATGGAGTGGTACGAGTTTTTTTACCCCAAATAAAGTTCGATTCAAACCTAGGATTCAAGTTTTGGCAAAACAGCCACCCCAACCTTGGTATATTTGGTAGATCCGTTAATCTTAGTTTGTTGAAATCAAGAAACATGTTAATTCATTACTGTCTGGTAGCCTTTTTTTACCTCTCAGGATCTTTATTAATAATTGTACAGGAAACAAACTTTTATTTGTTCATGTTTTTTTCCCAAGGAGTATACAATTGCAGCGTTGAATTACATATCATCTTGGCATCCGTAGATTTCTTCTTAAACTTGGTATTAAATTAGCTACTCTGGAATTTGGTTCAGATAGAATGGCATGGTGCAAGGTGTTGTGGCACCGAATAGCTTTTCCTCCATTTTGATTTCAATATTCTGAACAGAAAAAGGCATCTACATCTCAAAGTAAAACTCAGCAACCCAAATAGTTGGTTCCAGAGTCATCTATATTGAGTGCATCATACATAATTTTTTGGCATTTGCGTTATAATATCCTTGTCGATATGTCAAGTGTCTCCTGTTCCTAATGCAGGTGTTAATTTTAAGTGAGAAACTGCATTAAGTGACGTCGCAGTTTGATAAGCTCCGAGCATTGCGCTTCCAAGAAGCCATCAACCGGGTAGCGCCTAGAAGAAAACCGATATCTGACTTGTGCTGCTACTGTGTATTCGATGATTAGCAGTTTGATATATGCTGTCGAAATTGATGCTTTATTATTTCAAATTTTACAGGCAATTGAAGCAACAAAAAATGTTTGAGCTTGGAAACAAAGAGATGTCACAAGTCATTCAACGAAGTGGCCGGAGCCGAACTTTTCTTCTGCTTTTTTTTTGTTTGTCCTGACCTTTGCAGTCCTGTTTCTTGATTTTGGCATAATTAAATTAAAAAACATCGTTCTTATTGTCTCCTTTTCCATTTTGCTCGGTGGTTTTCCATCCATGTTTGACAGTGCTACTAAATATCCTTCTTTTATCTTTGCATTAGAAGTGACAACCTAAATCTCATGTTATTAATATCACATAAAATAACTTTTGTTTTAAATCTTTCGATACTATTATTAAGAAGATAAGATAAGATAGTATTTGAAATGCAAATCGTGTTCCCAGAATCAAGGGAATCTCAAGAACAGCAAATATTGTATTTCCTCAGCTATATTATTTTAGAGTAGATCTCACGAATTTTTATATGTGAGTCGGGTCAATCCTATGATATTCACAATAAAAAATAATATTCTTAGCATAAAAAGTAATATTTTCATTGATGACTAAATAATAGAATCGTCTCACAAAATATGACTCGTCAGATCGTCTCACACAAGTTTTTGCTATTATTTTATTCATGCTGGAAATTATGTATTTGATTATAGTAATTCAACAAAAACAATTGGCAAATGCCATGCAGCCAGATAGTTTTTCGATCTCTTGTTATTTATTTATATAAGAAATATAATATATATTAATTGGTTTACATTCAACTGTGTTTGGTTTAACCCAAATTTAAATACAATTGTTAAGTCAACACCCCACCCCTTGCTTACTCCATGCATTTATTTGCGCATCTCGGCACGTTCTCGGTTCTTCCCGTCGAATAATTCAAACATGCTTAATTAAATTCATCTCCTCTTAAATTTGCAATAGTAAAAAAAAAAAATCCAACTATATTTAAATATTACATATAACTCTCTTTAGACTCGTGAAAATTAATAAATAAATAGGTCTCTTGTGAGATAGTATCACGAATCTTTATCTGTGAGACGGGTCAACCCTACCGATATTCACAATAAAAAGCAATACACTTAGCATAAAAATTAATATTTTTTCATGAATGACCCAGATAAGATATTCGTCTCATAAAATACGACCCGTGAGACCGTCTCACACAAGTTTTTGTCATAAATAAATACGATAAACTTGATCGAAGTGTTTGTAATTTTAGAAAGAACTAGATTGAAATATGAAGAGGTAAATGTAACATCTAAATATAGTTTAATATTTTTTTTGAAACGATGATAAACCTCAAAAGAGGTAAATGTAACTATCCCAACAATATATTTAGTTATTTATGCGATATATATGAATTAGAATGACATTTTTCGATAAATGTTGCGCAGAATTTCTCATCACACACACAAAAAAAAAAAATTTGCAGTAATGATTTATGCATAACTACCACCTTTGCTTCAAACTGAAGGTCGGCTAGTTCGTTTAGTTGTCAAATCGTGGGAAATTATGATGCGATTGCTTCTGATCCGATTCTACTTATACTACTTCAATTTGATTTAATAATCATAAATAAATACAATAAAACCAAAGACTGTGGCAGTCTCAACTGGTTCTAATTCATTAAAGAACGATGCTAAAAAAAATTGACTAGTACTAAAAATTTGGACCGAATTTGAAAAATTACTAAATTATATTACATGTTTGTTGAATGCATGTCATCAGAATTAGCCAGCTAGTTTTGAAATGCAAATTGTGTTTTCCCATAATCAAGGGCGTCTCAAGAACACACACAATGAATATTTCGTGAATGTACCTTGAAAATTATGTATTCACATGTTTCGCGTGTTTAACTTTTATATACGACGAGAAAACGGAGAATTTAATAAGTCCATTTAAAACGCGATGTTCTGTTTAATTTTTCGTGGTTTTAAGTCCATTTATATGATTGGTTAAATATATAAATTTAGTTTGGTATAATCAATTCGGACCAAATTCAGATACTAAAGAGACTCAAGTTTTATTACATAGTATAACTTTTAGTATAATGATCACGTGTTTATGGTAAAATAAGAAGATCAATTTACCAAAAACAAAATATATATATATATATATAGATAGATATAGACGTTCTACGCACGATTTCATTCCTTCCACTGAATTTCTCAATTCATTCACAGATGCATCTCAGATCCCTTCACTTCTTCCTCCTCCTCCATCGACTCTAATTTATCCATTGAAAAACCTATATCTCCCATTTCGTAGAAAGATCATTTTTTTTAGGTGCGTTTTTCGCTCGTAATTTAATAATTTGATTTGGTAGATTTAGGAAAGATGTCCGCGATGAAATCCTCGGGCCGATTTTTCACAATCGGATTGGTGTCGGCATGGTATTCCTCCAACATTGGGGTTTTGTTATTGAACAAGTACTTGTTGAGCAATTACGGGTTCAGGTTTCCGATTTTCTTGACGATGTGCCACATGACTGCCTGCTCATTGCTCAGCTACATCGCAATCGTGTGGATGAAGATGGTTCCGATGCAGACGATAAGATCTAGGGTTCAGTTTATGAAGATTTCGGCTCTTAGCTTGATTTTCTGCGCGTCGGTGGTTAGTGGGAATGTTTCGCTCAAGTATTTGCCTGTTAGCTTTAATCAGGCGATTGGGGCAACCACGCCTTTCTTCACGGCAGTGTTTGCGTATTTAATGACGCTGAAACGAGAGGCATGGTTGACTTACGTGACGTTGATTCCAGTTGTTACCGGAGTGGTCATTGCTAGCGGGGTATGGGTTTATTTTTTGTTCTTTTGTGTTTTGATTAAGATATTGATCGATGTATGGGGCTGATTTAGCTGAATGAGTAGCATATGAGAAAATTCAAACTTTTTATTTAATTTTTTTATAAGTTCAAAATATATCGTCGCCCTTCATCTATATTACATTTCTCAGTGTGACCCCGATTAATATGGTTTTTAATGGGTACATCGTAGAGCTGCTATTGAATTTTCTTGATCAGGCATTATTTTTTTCCATGTATCCTCATCGGTTTGATGTGGATTGAGTCGGTGAGAGGTCCTGGGAGAACTGTTGTACGCTTATCTATTCGTTAGAGTTAGCGGTACTTGCTGTTTTTTTTTTTTTGTAATTTATACTAGAATATATTATGAGCTTGAGGATGATGTCTGAATACATTGGGAATAATTTTCATGGATAATAAAATGTGTAGCTCAACGGTAATGACCAATTTTGACGATATGTTTTTTTAGTTAAGATAAGTCGAGGCTGCAAAATAAATATGAAAGCATGTATCACCAATTTTTCTACTTCTCGCACGTCTAACAGCTGAATTTCTTGTTTTATGACTTTGGGAAAAATTAATTTTTCTTTTATTCTTTCCATCTTTCATTGGTATTAGGGCGAACCGAGTTTCCATTTGTTTGGATTTATTATGTGCGTTGGTGCGACAGCTGCAAGGGCACTTAAATCAGTGGTTCAGGGAATTTTGCTTTCATCTGAAGGGTAGTTTTTTGTTTCCTGGTGTATCTTTTATTCTGGTGAACGCGTTGCTCGAATTTTATGTTTATTTTTTCTGTAAATTAATTTGATATAAGCTCTAAAATTTTATTTTATTCTGATATAGGGAAAAACTTAACTCTATGAATCTGCTTCTGTACATGGCTCCTATTGCTGTCGTACTTCTACTTCCTGCAACACTCGCTATGGAAGAAAATGTAGTGGGCATCACATTGGCACTCGCAAGAGAGGATCTAAGAATTATTTGGTTGCTGCTATTCAATTCTGCACTTGCATATTTTGTAAATTTGACCAATTTTTTGGTCACAAAGCACACCAGTGCCCTTACTCTTCAGGTAATTCTTACTTCCTTTTCCAAGTTATTCCCCTTCATTGTATTGATTTATTGTCATTGAATATTACGTATACAACAGCGAATGAGAACTGTAACCAGAATTAATGGTAGGTTTTACATCATGAAACAATGATGCGGTATAATGAGAGTTTTGTCAATGAACAAAATAGCAATGATATTAAATATCATAGGGTACAAAAAATTGTAGACTTGGGAATTTGTGTTCACTCTTCTTTAAGAGACGTGGTCCGTGGCTTCAGATGCCATGAACTAGGGCTTCTTTGTTTGTTTTGGCAATTTTGGAATAACTTTTGCAAATTATTTGAAGTAAAAAATTGTGTATTTGGTTTTGTTTTGTGGAATGATGATTATTATTGTATTTGTCAAATCCTGTCAGAAACTGTTTTAAAAAATAAATTGAAAGTTTTAAAATGTTATATTTGGGATAATATTTCAACATAAAATAGAGGTTTTTTTGGGATTGGGAAAAGTTAGTTGAAAGTAATGATTTTGTTGAAGCTATGAGAAGGATGAAAACCATATATGGGGGAGAGGAAATGAAAATTAATTTAGTGTGTTTGTCTCCGTTTTGGGAAGGGAAATCTTCCTGGCACAAAAATGAACAAGATCTTATTGTCTGAATTGTGTTCTTTTTTCTTGCCTTCATAGTGCCAATAACATTGTGCACTATTTATTAAAGGAAAATGATTATAAGCAATTCAAATAATATTTTGAGAGAGGATCTTTGTGCCCCAGAAATAGCGTGTTGGCTTCACGGGTAGCGATTTCAATATAAGTTGGGGATACCTTCTTCACGATGTCTGAATTATAAGTTTTATATATAATTTTGTTTTTTTGGTAATAGATTTATTTTCTGACCTTTGTTTTTAGCTCTTCTAGAAACTGAGTCGAGCAAGGACCATCATCACGTAACAGTTGTTGACAAGAGTCACACCTCTGAATTTATGTTGCTATTTTTTGTTTGAATGGGAATCTGCTATGGAAGCTTGATATGTTTTCCACATTTTGAACAACATACCCCATTCCCATTTGAACCATTATAATTATGTCTAACGATCGGAATTAAAAACTTGATTTCTATTTACATTGCTATGACTGTCCAAACAATACAATTAACTTATGGTCTGTTGGCTAATACTACTTCTGGACCTCTGGTTTCCCTGTTGAATGTCCAAGTGGAATACTTCCTAGGTGTAACGGTTTACTCTTTCAGGTCCTTGGAAATGCTAAAGGGGCAGTAGCAGTGGTAATTTCCATCTTGATATTTAAGAATCCCGTCTCTGTTACTGGAATGCTCGGGTATACTCTGACAGTGATGGGTGTCATCCTCTATAGTGAAGCCAAGAAGCGAAGTAAATGAAAGAATATCTGAAGAGTTAAAGCAAACTTAGCTGATGGCTGTCGTCTGTGCAGCTGGTGTACGAAGTTTAACCAACGACCTATTGTTCTCTCGAAACTCAGGAAGAGGTTTGACATGTACCAGCAAACCATCACTTGATTTACAGAGTAGAAGTTCACTAAATGACTAAATGTGGCCTTGATTCTTGCCAGCTGAAAGATCTATTTTTTGCCTTGTATTCTTTCAAGAAACTATTAAAACCCACCCTATACAGCATAGTTTTTTTTTAATCATTAAATCGATCGACAAGACATTTTTTCTTGTAGTCTCCATCTTCTTCTGACGAACCCAGTCCTCGAAAAGGTGTTAATGTGAAATTCTTATTCACGATCAGATTTCTTGTTGTTCCCTTCGTCTCTGTATTTTACAATTCTTTTTTCCTTGCTGTATCTCAATAGTAGTTTTTGTGGTTAAATTTTGTTTGAGTATATAATGGTTGTGCATGCTGTTGTGTGGATTACATCAGTCTACTCATCAAAATTCAGCACATGGATTGGAGTCGGCAATTTTTTTTTTTTTTTTGTGATGATGGAAGTGCAACAACGAAGCATAAAGAAAGAAAGATATGTGATATACCACCATGATTTGGCAAGCCATTCACCATTTACTGTATTTCAAGAGAGGGGATTTAATTTGTAACCTTTTGCTTTTCGTTTTTTATTTATTACTACACAAACATTGGCACAATTTGAAATGCCACTTCCATTCAAGAAACTGAAAAGTAAAATTAGCTTCATAGATCAAGATTTGCAATCTGAGCACACATTTCAGATCAAATATTCTTGTTACATATTCGATCATTCTAATTGCACCACAACAAAACAAACCCCCTATTTCCCATCCAGTCAGAATATGAATCTCACCACCATATCACAAAATCAAACAAGACCACCCAAATCATTCAACATCCATGGCTTCATATTCACCCTTGGCTTCAGTTTCATGCTTGGTTTCCATCAAGAAATCAACTTTCACCATCAGTTTTCACTTTATGATCAATTACCACTTTAGGCTTTCTTTCTCAAACTGCCGGGTCAGATTCCTCAACAACTATGGGATATGCTTCTGCCTTTAGCTTCTTGCCAACTTTAGGCTCAGTTTATCCGACAAGTAAAGGCTCCGTTTTTTCCTCTTGTTTCTTCCCCACTTTAGCCTTACTTTCTATCTTCGTTTTCTTCTGCACCGGAGCTGCTCCACCATCCTCATCTTCTTCTATCTTCGGGTCAAGATAGAACCGGAGAACCCACTTCTGCAAATTTATACTCGACCACAACGGGTTTATCGGCAGACATGATAACGAGTCACTTGGCTCGAAAGTGGGGTGGCCTTGGCGAATGAGTTCATGTACCTCAGTGCAAAGGTCCGAGTAACTGATTCCTCCATTTCTATGATCGTAGCATCTTCAGGCTAAAATCTTATATGCAAGAACAATGTGGTTTCAGTTCATTAAGAAAATTTCTGAAATTTTTTTAATATAAAGGAACTACAAAATGGATACCGACATTGTCTACTGAAGAATTTTGACTACAGACAATATTCGCTACGCCAATGTCACCTCTAGTGGAGAATCTTACCCCTTCTTTCGTTAAAGAAACACAACTGCATCAACAAAGGGATCGTGACATGAGATATGTGTCAAAGACATAGAATAAACTGTATCAAATGACTCCAAAAACTTAATCAAGAAAAAGCACCTGTATCTCCAATGGAGCTGAGATCTCTGCAAATTCTCCAGATTCCATCCTAACTTTGGCTTTGGATTCTGTTTCCGGAATCCCTAGGTGCTCACTATCGTCCATGAGCTTCATTTCAAAATCAGCAATCTTATCTTGAGCTTCATAAATCGAACCAAATAAAAAGAGACAGAAGAACTTGCAGATAAATGACTGTAAGATGTCAAATGCATAAACATACGAGAGCTTTGGGAAAATGAGGAAATATGGAGTACGGAAGAGTTTATTAAAAAAAACAGTGAATTAATTTATTTTTTTATCCTTTGTTTAAAAACTAATTTATTTATTAGTGTATTTTAATTTTATATATAATAAAATTTATAATTTAATTAAATAAAAAAACTTATTTTACTCAATTTTTCCATCTTTCCCGAACCCTAGATCTCATTTCATTTTTTATCTTCACAAAAAATCTTTTTCTTCTCAACCTTCCATCCTTTCATTTTTTGGCTAACAATTAACCACGAGTCTACAAGTTATTGCTCTGCAACAAATCCAACAAGAAAACCACGTATTGATAAGAAATTTATTTTGAGATATGAAATTTATTGTATCTCGTCAGTGTTTACGACTCAAGATGAAGAGCTTCACTCTGGGTCATGAAGCCAAGGGTCATGAAGCACGGCTTTCACGACCCACGGCTTCACGACTTGTGCAGTGCTTCACAACCCAAAGTTTGGGTCGTGAAGCACGATCCATTAATTTTAATTTTTTATAATTAATAATCTTTGTTTTGTTTTAAATTTATATAACTAATAATCTTTTTGTTTGTTTTGTTTTTTTTACAGGTTTAATTTCCCGCTAAACTTGGAAAGTATCAATTTTTTGAATGCAAGTTAACTTTAGGATCAAGATATGTTGAAATCTGTAAGAAAATTATATCATTTTTAAATGAGAAAGAGATAGAATATTTGGTGCAGTACACTCAATTTGATAATTTAATTTTATGTGCTAAGGATTATAACAATTTCAATCAAAACTGGATCTAGGGTTATGACTCGTCACAAAATTGGGTCGAGATTAATTGGGTCGCGTTGGTCGAGATGGGTCGAGAAGCATAATTTTGGCTTCTCGACCCATAAAGCTAGATATATATATATATATATATATATATATATATATATATATATATATATTGTAATAGATGTGCCGAGAAGCATATTATTATAAAATTTGTTAAAAATTTTAGTATAATTATAAAATTTATAAAATCTGTTAATGTTTATACAATAAACATTAATTTCATATGCTTTGATGTACATTCATTACATTAAAGTGAATATGTAATGAAATTTGTTATAAATTTTTTTAGTTCTATTATTATAAAATTTGTTAATAATTTTAGTAGAATTATAAAATTTGTTAATGTTTATATACAATAAATATTAATTTCATATGCTTCGATATACATTCATTAAAGTGAATATATAATGAAATTTGTTAGAATTTTTTTAGTTCTATTATTATAAAAATTATTATGAATTTTAGTGAAATTATAAAATTTGTTAAGATTTTTAGTCGAGTATAAATTCAACTCGCATTGTTAGAATAAGAGATACATTCTTCTACTTGTTATGAATTTTTTAACTAACATACTTAAATTATAACATATAACTAATGTTTACACAAATAAATTTTTTATATATATTTACATTCTAATTATATATAAAGTGAATTCTATATTATAAAATGATCAAAACTCAAAAATATCAAAAATTTCCTACCCACTCGACCCATCTCGACCCAAACTCGACCCAAACCCTAAATCCTAAACAAAACCCTAAACCAAACCTCTAACATTATCACTCGACCCACTCGTCCCAAAATTGAAACAATTTACCACCCGCGCGACCCAAATTTAAAAATCTACTACACACATTACAATCTTGTCCACTCGACCCATACCAAAATTAAAAATTCACCACAAACACATTACATATTAATAAAATCAAATCGATTATCTTTAAATTCAAACAATTTATATATCATTCAATCTTATCTTCTACTAAATTTTCCTACAGATAGAAATCTATTTTGTTTTTTTCCTTTCACATCTTCTCTTGATCACAGGTGGCATAACCTACAAAACATAGATAAGATTATTATATTATAGACAATAGTATGTATTTAAAGAAATATGATATATTATAAATATGCTATTATATAGACTTATTATGTGGCTCGACTCACAGGTTGGTGCACATGTTGTGGGTCGAGGTGTGCACATGCACACCTCGACCCACAGCTGCACCTCGACCCACAGTGGGTCGAGGCACCTCCACCACAATAGCCAGAACTAACATTCTCTACTCACACTCCACTATCCAGACCTAGCACATACGATCATACTCGAATCACACTCCATCCACCTTCTCGACCACACAATAAACACGTTCCTCGACTGTAAATACTCACACTAACTCCACTCACAAAAATTCTAAAAAAAAAAAGAATCAGAACTAAACTGAGACAAATCTAGCAATACAGAGCATTCGAGTATATACTTACTTCTCTACAAATCTTCAAATTTTCAAATGATTTTTGATTATTTTGTCGTGAAGAACACAAAAATAGTGGGAATAAATGAAAACTCAAATCGAGGAGGGATATATCAATTAAAAAATATTTTTAAAAAAAGTAAAATCTAATTAACTAATTAATGACCTAATAAATGAACTCACCTAATTAACAGCAGTCAACTCCCTTTTTCGATTTAAAAAAATCAAAATCACTTTTATTTAATTAAATTTAAAATGAGTCGTATATTTTTTATTGTCACAGAGAGCTTTTGTGAGAGACCAGTACCCATTTTGGGCCCGACCCATTTCACTTTATTAATTAACTCAACTCATTTGATATAAGAGAAAGCATATCATTTAATCCACAACAGAAAGAAAGTTTCTCTACCTCGCGTAGCGTCTCCAACAGTCGGAGAAGTAGCGCAGCAGCTAGCAATCTTTTTCCTCCATTTATTAGACTTTTTCCTGCCTTGAATCGAAAGTTAGTGAGCTCGATCGACTTGTTTTCCAGCAACTGTTAGGTCAAATTTTTGCTTCGATTATTGGTTGTTTTTGATGGATTAGTTTGATAAGCAAAGTATTAAGTTTTTCCGCTATTTTTCCAGCTTATTTTCTGACCGTGAACAGTAATTCCGTAGACTTTTCTGACGAGCCACCTTCGCGAGATCACCGTTGTGCGTTTAAACCTTGATTCTTGGGGTATAAGCTTGAAATTTCAGATACTAAACGGGTTTTATGGGTTGCCCGGAATTTGAATTTTAACCGAGCCGATTTAATTTGTTTTAGTCGGTTAAAATACACTATATTGAAGAATATAACGAATTTATATTGTAGATTATATTGTTGGACGAGTTCATCAGAAAGTACTTAAGAAATTATTGTGGTATTGTAAATTATAGTTGAGGTACGCTCAAACTTATATCATTATGACGATTATACTGGCGTGTAAGAATATTCAGTGGATGTTGTTTGCTGTTATGTGTCTTAAATGTTTATTTTGTTGCATTCATACATAAATTGTATTGGCATAACATATTGAGGCTTGACTCATTTAACGGCGATTTATGTTGATTTTGTTGAGATATATTGAGTCATTAGATGGACGAGTGAGTTAGGATTAACCACATTCCCAGATGACAGCTAGGGACGAGCGACTTAGCTACTCGCATTCCCGATGCTACGTGCATGGACGAGCGGCTATTTGATGTTGCATTCCTGGCACGAGTGGCCACTGTTACTGTTGATGATGCTATTTATTTGGACTCTGTTTTGTATCCGTCGTTCCATTGTTACCATTCATGCATCACATATAATTGCATTTACTTGGTATTATTACATGTCTTTTATATACATCGTAATTTTACTGGTTTGTCGTACTGGGGTCCGACCCCTATTTTCTTTTTATGTTGTGATTATTTTTGATGTCATTCATAATTGGATTTGACGTGTCTGGTGAAGCGTCAGCGTGTGGTACCCAGTAGTCAGTTGGTTTGTGTCAGAGTTCTCAGATATCTCTATATTATACTGCTTTGATATATTTGTCAGGGAGATGTCATGTGTAGCTGTATGGTGATGTTTTTACGTTGTTTTATATTTTATTTGTAGTATGTTGTGTCTAGTCCTGGCCAGTGCTGCAATAGGATATTGTTTGGTTGATCGTGAATTTGATGTTATTTTCGAGCATGAATATGTTTTGAACTTTTTAGGATGTTCTACATGTCGAAATTTCTGTAGGCCCAAATGAATATTTTAAACTTGTTTTCGTTGTTTACACATGAAAGTCACAGTATCCGTGCCATCGGCAGCTTTGATCGTGACTCTACATCCTCATTGTCTGCACACTTGATCGTCTTGGCCATGTTACCCAGATTCATCCCCATTGTCAAGTTACGATCGCACCAGTAATGCTCGAATCCTTCGGAACGTAGCAAGAACGCCACCAGGGCCACAAGGCTGGAATCCATGACCTGAAGGGAGAACCCACTTGCCGAGCAGTCAAAGTTGGCTTCCGTCGCCAAATCCTTGAGCTATTCTAGAATTTTCTTAAGCAAACTCCCTTGTAATATCCTCAGCTCAAACATTTTTGCAGTCTTTCGCTTTTTTTTTCCTCAGGGTTTCTCGATTGTGTGATGGGAGGGAGCTAGCGAGTGGAGAGATGAAGAGGTGGAATTGGCGGGAGGAAGAATGCATCATCCCCGCCCAAAAAATTTGCAGTCGAGGAACGCAGTCGGTTTTTTTCAGTCTCTATTTTGTTTTTTGTTTTTTTCACCATTTTCGATTATTTGATTTTTGATTTGCAAAAACAGTCCTCCTATAATTTTTTAAAAAATTGACATAACTGATAATTTAGTTTTTTAGAATGAATATAACTGATAACATTTTATATATAATAAAATTGACTTGTAAGCATTTCTAAGAATTGCCATGTCTTACGAAATTGTAAGAAAAAAATAAAAATGATCTTTCCAAGAAAAACCATTCCATCCATTAACAGACATTCCCATAAATTGAAGTCGAACAACAGATTGCCTCTGAGTTTTACAAATAGAAAACACACCGAAACAAACAAGCACGAGTAAATAAAATAGTATACTGTAGCAAGAATGAGTTCAAGAATCGGGAGCAACGGCTGTGGGGCGTTTAATTGACGCAGACTTGATCAAGTGGTTGTAGCTTCCTTTTTCTTTGAATAGCTGGGAAAAATGAGGTTTACAGTATAAATTTCCGTCCAGTGCCGCATAGTTCGATGGAGATAGAGAGCATCCTCCATGACAACACTTGAAGCAAGACTTGTGGTAACTTTGATTCTCCACTGTCACCTGAAAACATACCGACGAGAATAGA
The DNA here is from genome assembly GCF_025594145.1 of Primulina tabacum. Classification (NCBI taxonomy): domain Eukaryota; kingdom Viridiplantae; phylum Streptophyta; class Magnoliopsida; order Lamiales; family Gesneriaceae; genus Primulina; species Primulina tabacum. The sequence goes on along the minus strand of NW_027459746.1, from coordinate 107,654 downwards.
ATGACTTTTATCTCTAGGATCATGACCTTATCTTATAAAGCACAACCATCTCTCAAGGGTTCTAATGTTAATCCCAAAGAAAACAAAACAATCGGGTCAAGTTGAAATACCATATAGAGGAACAATGATTAATCAAAATCACTGATTATGGATTATGTTTGCTTTTAAAGTTATACAATGGATGCAATCCAGTCCAACCAACATACAATTTCTGTCTAAAACCCGAGCTTTAACTCAAAATATTCTTTCATACAAATTTTACCTCTCCAACCACTTGATATACATAGAGGATCACAGTTTAACGAGAATATGTAAATCTATAGAATTATACCATATTAGACATGTCTGGTTCTACCATGTAAATCCATCAATCAGATATGCCGTAGAATGCAAAGTGTTCGTGCTCTAAAACATCAAGCTAAAAACACGTGTGGTAAATGTCTCACTTTTCAGCCACAATGCCACACTTACTATCTTCTAGATTAAACCACTCCAACTCCAAAAGATTTACAAAATCAATCTTACTTCTGTAAAATCAGGTCAACAGATGCATCTTAATCTTAAACTAGGATTGCTTTGATACATCATATTCTTGTTAATATCAAATCTGATTCATTTCTAACATTTGGAATCAAATTTGATATTATTAAGATAATGATCCATCTTTTAATATGATCAGACTTCTAATACTCATTTGTGAAGCAATTTGAATTTTCTACGCGAAATCGTAGTGCTTCTATTTCCAAGATCATCAAATTTGTGCCACGTGAAGCACTAGTTAGCCACCGACCTCCCTTAACAAGTATATTTGTTCACACGAGTGCTAATCAAATCAATAGATTAACCATTAGATAAAGTATACAAACAATAAATTAAAAAATCACGTTTTCATTTCCCAACGTCAAATCTACTACTTCAATTCACAATCACAAAAAATAAAAGCTGAGAACCACTACTTGCTTGCATATGCTATGAGGTAATAGTTATATGATGATAGAAAAAAGAAAGTCTCCATCACATGTAAATCTCTTGGGATGGTGAAATTTGGTAATGTTACGGGGCACAAAGACATCATTAGACAAAAGCATTGGTCATTATATACATTATCAAGTTGGGACTGGTAAATTTACCAAGAGCAGCCATTGAAATGAGGATTGTAGAATCAAGGAGGCAGGGACTAGAAAATCGCATTTACTTTTTGAATTTATGACACAATAAGTTACCACAAGAGATATGTACCTTCTCCAGTGGATAAGCTGTTTTACCACAAGTAGCACATTTATCCTGCGTCCCAGAAAACATGCCAGCAGCTTTGCTCGGTGACCTTGTCTAAATCTCACAAGTATAAGAATGACAAACATGGAGAATGAAACAGAGGCAATACATTTGCTTCAGGAAATTTTACCAGTTCTGGGGTTGACTTCTCAGCTGACTTAACAGCTGCAGGAAAAAAGGCAGTGTCACTGATCAAACAAATAATGAGAAGCTCACTAGAGAGTCGTGTTTTATTGAATAAGCGCATACGTGAAACAAAGCTCTTGCTGTAGTTGCCTGTTTGCTTGAAGAGCTGCTCAAAATGAGGCTTGCAGTACAGCACACCTTCCATTGATGAGAAATTGCTCAACTGCCAAAAAAAGGGGGGGACACCATTTACTACAAATACAAAGAAACACTATCCATTCCAAACATAAAACTTTAAGTCACCTATAACTGTCAAGATGCATTGCCAAATCATAAATTTTGATGTCCGATCTTTTTTACTTACTGCAGTTTTTGTAGTATGTCAGCAATCAAGTTGGTTGAAGAATCAGTTAAAACAACTAGAAGTTGGTTGGACAAATGTGAGTGGTTAACACCAGCACTTGATCACCGAATATATTCAATCATGAGATTTGTCTCAGTGATGAGGTAGATATATAAGGAGGTGAAGTCAAGAGTTACACACACACAGAACTCATCCGAAAAGAAAATGATCAAGAGGCAACAAGTCTTCTCAACAAAGGCACGAGAGTTTTTTTCTTTGTAATTCATAGAAGAGAAAAAGGGTGGAGTTGAGAGTCTATATTGCAACTGTAAATTGTTCATTTTGTATACTGATTCAATCATGAAAACACCTCCCGTGGATGTAGATCATATTCTTGATCGAACCACGTAAATCTCGTGTGCTCCTTATTCAATTTCATTCTTGTTGGATTTACGTGGATTGTTTATCTATTCAAAACGCATTCATTCATCGAAAACGAAAAGGGATTTGGACTCAAGTAATTGTGTTACAACAGTTTTGATATGTAAAATATTCTCAGCTAACTTTAGAAACCTGAACTTTGATAACCCAACTAAAAGTGAATACCCACAAAGCCAAATCTACAAAAAAAAAAAAAAAAAAAAAAATCAAATTCATACTTGATTTTTTCCAAGACTGCGATTTTCGTCCACCCTAAACCCATCAAATTAAAATGCCAATGCTCATTACAAACTACCAAACAGAGAAATCAGCAAAACTTCAAACTTTTCCTCAAGATAAACGCAGAAAATCTGGGTACTCAAATCGAAATGCTTACAAATCAAAGTTTCAATCTTCACTATAATTCGGGGTACCTTAAGAGTCCCTTTGCAATGGGAGCATTTGAAGCAAGATCTGTGATAGCTAACACCATCAGCAGACAAAAGTTCCACGGGATAAACAGTCTTCTCACAGGCCTTGCATTTCTGTTGTGTCCCTGTAAAAGACATTGTGAACTGAACAGATCTAAACTTCGTGGTTCACTTTGCTCTACTTCTTGGAAGGCTTACGTTTCCAACTCTGAAAAATAGGAACAAAAAGAAAAGTAGTCATTGGATTAATATCAGAACCCCTTTGCCAAGAATCTTGAAAACGAAGATCGATCTGTGGATTGAAGCATTAGTTTCAGAAGGAAAATGGAATCTTTAGATTAATCCCATCTGGTCAAATGCGGACTGTACCTTAAAAGATGAAACTTGATCAGGAGTTGCTGTACAAAGTCAAGTTTGAGCAACAATGATATATTTACAAGAGAGAATGGTTGAAAATGGTGGGTTGGGTTTCCACAATATCTCCAGGTAAAATTCGACTTCTTCCCCCATTTTTTATGCAAGCTTCCACCTCGTCCCTGTATTTATTTATATATTCGAATTCACCCCAAACAATATCCAAAGCTATTTAAAATATCATGCAATAATTTTATGATTTTAAAATATTTCAATTAAAATAGAGCTAAAAGAGGAATATTTTTTTATAGTTTATATTAAATATTTTGAGTTTCCACAAAATATGTAATTTCATAATCTTATATATATCTATTTTACATAATAAGTTATAAATCAGTAATAGATAACTCAGATCTACATAAAATCTAAATTTTGCAAAATTATTAATGTTATCACAATTCTATAGCCGCACCCGATGGTAGAATTTGATAAAAATATATTTTTTATATATTTAAACACAATTAACTTCTCCTATTAATAATATTTAATTTATTAACTATAGAAATAATCATTAATTTAAAAAAATGATTAATTTTTAAATTCTAAAAATTGTGTTTTTATTTGAATTGTTATAATTTATATTCCCTCATATATTTTACAAAACTACCAAATATTTGTTGACGACTAATCAAAATATATATGATACGTACAAAAGAATGATGAAAGTATAGGGGTAGATTTAAACTTTGAATAAAAATGAGGGATTGGTCTGAATTTTGTGCCAACGTATTTTATGTGTAGAGTTGTGTATGTATATGCGGAGAGAGAAGGAATGGGGGATGATGAAAGGACGTAGCTGGAAACGCATATCAAATCAAAAATTGAACATTCCCCCTTTTCTCTCGGAATAGTTTTTGGGTTAAAAGGACATAAAGTGAATACAGACAATAATACCTTAGATTATTATTAGGTTGTGTGCCAACCTGGCATGAGAAAGAGAAAATTTTGATTTTATATTTGACAATTTTCAAAGATTAAATAATTATTTTGAGAAAATAAAGTATCTTTAGTTTTGCTTTTTTAACATATAAAAACAAAAATTTGTTTTAATCGATGTCACACGTCGTATTTTATAACACATCTCTTTTATTTGGATCATTCGTTAAAAAATATTACTTTCTATACTAAGAATATTAAATATCAATAGAATTGACTCGTGTCACTGATAAATATTCTTGAAACCATAATCACAAGATACATGCTTTAAAAAAAAAAAGAACAAATATATTATAGCAGTCAAATCATGTAAGATTGTTGTGAAAATGAAAAATTAAAATGAAGATGAAATAGATGGATAAATAATAATTTTATTTATTTATTTTCCAAAAGAGTGTCCAGTGATCGAATTGATCGACTACATCTGATCGATTACCTATTTTTTCTCAAAATATCCTCTTGTTTTTTTCTTTCTATTTTGTGGTATTTTAAGATCATAAGCTTTCTGTGTTGGCTTTATCTAGAGTTGTCTTAGTTTGGACAAATCCCAACAAAACAAAAAGATTTAAAAAATTATTATAGAGCAAGAGAAGTTGCGTTCTAAGAGAGCAGAAGAAAGCAGGCTTTCAAGAGTGAAAGTTCACGTGAAACAGATGAAAATAAGAGGCGTTAGTATGTTAACAGGCACCTAAGGAAGAAGCCATACATTCAAATCTATCGATAGGCATGAGCATTCGGACACAGAGGCGTGACGGAATCCGGAAAATCTGTTCTTTGCCCAGCAAGAGAATAGTAAGCCAGGATATGAGCAGGATGCTCCACGAGAACTCGTTCCCCATTCGGGTCCTCAATGTAACCATATTTCGCAGGTATCAACTCAATATTCCAATATGGCCTGACCATAGTTAACAAATCTCGACCATCCCTAGATGTCCGAAATCCTTGAACCCATAAGTACCTCAGAGAATGCAGCCGCAGGGTAGTTATAGCCAGTGCTCGTTCGCTGAAACAACAGCCCCTCATTTCCAACTTTTGAAGACTAGGACACCCCTTAGAAAACTCCAAAAGCCCGTCGTCCGACTCCCCAACATAACCAAGAAGCATCCATCGAACATTTGGGCTGTACTGTCCTATGTAACCGAGGCCTACATCAGTTAACCCTCCGGGACGGAGATATAGAGCAAATCTTCTGAGTTTATGGCAACCTATCAGTAGAGATCGAACTCCGCTGTCGAGAGGTAAATCGGTAATAACTTCCTCTCGATCAAGTAAGACTAGCCGAAAATCACATAGGTTTTTCGAGTGTCTACCAATGCATTCGAGAGCTGAATTTGTAATATCAGACACATAAACAGCTAAATACTCAAGTTCAAGGCATCCTTGAGCTAGAGCAATCAATCCTCTCTGTGAGACCATGCCTTCCACATCTTCCATATCTTGTTCATCGGCTCCACGCTCTATTCTAAGTCTTTTCAATCTTTTACAAAAATTAGCAAGAATTTCCAATCCTCTATCTCCAAGCACGTTTCTAGCCTGTTGTAAAGAGATCAATAAATTAAATGACAGAACTCAGAATGAAAATTAACTGAATATATCATATATTGAGAAGAACAAAAACAACATAGCGACAACGAAATCTTAAATTTTTATATTGTTCACTCATACCTGGTACCAAACATGTCAGCGAAAAAACATATGGAACAAGAACTTGTGAAAAAAAGTGTTGTAAGATTCCATTATTTGATACAACGGAGCTTTTGTCCCATCGAGACAAACTGTGATAATTGTCCAACCCTACTCCCCAAACTACTAAACTAAAAAGTAAAAGTTTGGAACGAAAAGAATCAGACACGTGTAAAGAGGAGCCAATATAATGAACCAAGAACACTCACCATGCCTTCCTTTTTGAATCATGCCCCAAAAAATTGAGTAAAACGGGCATCCCATGAAATAGAGAAAAATGAAGCAGCCACATAGTTTCTTGATCGGTGGATCCTTACTCCTTAGTTATGAATCTAAGACTAGATAGTTTGTAGCCTTCTCTTCACAAGAACTAGTCATGTTTGGAATATTTTATATAAGCTTCACGGATAATGTGACTCGTGACGAGCCATCCTAACATCACGGAATTCATCCAGTATGCATATTCTATTCCATTGTGAATATTTTTTAGGAAAAGAAGGCACCATTAAATGGTAGCTCATGAGTTGGATTTGAGGTCCATCTTCGTTAATAAACAAAAAACAATATGCATTGGCGGACATGAAGATACTGATCCCATAGAGAAAAAATGAGCTGACTTCTACTGAACAAGTGTCATAAGAAAAGACTCTTGACCGACAGAGAAATAACATAATTTGTTCTGAGAGATTCCAACAAACGACAAAATGCATAAGACGTGAGTGGCTTCCAAAAAAAATTTAATTAACGATGTACGTGCTTAAAGGGTTAAACAACGGTGTCAAAATTTTACCTCAAGAAATTCCAAGTTTGGACATCTTTGCAGTAACATACAGTGGCTTTCAGTGTCAAGCAATACGTACAAAAGATCCAATTTTTTCAATCTGGAAGCAATTGGATAGATGATGGGCATTTCTTTGTTACCCAAGTATGTAAGACCAAGGCGGCACATATTTGGTGGGAATGCCACAGCATTATATCTATCATATTGCTCGTTAAGGCCTTCATCGACCTGTTCAGGAGGCTCACTAAACGAGCCCCCGGCAAACTCTTTCAGAGAATTAGCAGCTCGGAAAAAAACAATGAGCTCCAAAAGATCGCATTCACAAATTTTCATTGAGGACAAAGATTTGCAGTTTCTTGCTATCAGTTCAAGGTCTCCAGTCCTTACTTTTACGAGATCAGACATGTAAAAATTCAAATTCTCAAGAATGGTGTTGTTCATAGCAAGCTCATGCAGCCATTCCCCATCATTCTCAACCATCGAGCTTTCTTCCATAACAAAAGTTTTCAAATTCCTGAAAAGGATTAAATATTACTAAATTTGGAAAACAAAGAGACTTCCTGCATCCTTAGTTGCTGTTTTAAATCAAATAGCGACTAGAAAGGATGAGAATTCCATGTGAGAAAGATAGAGAACCAATTGGACCAAACAAGGGGATGATTTTTAAGTGAAAAGACGAAAATGTTACCACATCGACTCAGCAGTCTGATCAATACCCTTTCCGGAGTAGAAAAGAATTTTTGGTTCTTCATTCATATTCAAGGAACCACTCAGTTTAATTGGTCTATACTGGTCAACATATAATCCAAATTGTAAAGACCATTAAGATTAAAGTTGTAGATGATCAAAGCCATTGAAAATTTAACTGACACCAAAATAATATAGAAAAACTCATACAAAATATTTAAGAAGTTTATTATTTCCCAAAACTGAAACAATCTTCACCTGCCAGTCCCAATGAAAGTTTTTTTTTAATCTAAATAACTAAAATTTCTTGTTTATCTGTGTATTTCTCCGATAATTCCTCAATACCCAGACAGCTTCTAAAAGTCTAAAAATCGAGGAAGTGACCGAGTTGTGCCTAGACGGAGCCTCTTAGAAGGCTGCTAAAAACAGAGATAACAAACTTATGAATTAAATTAAGTAAAACATGGATTGAATCAACCTGCACAATCGTCCCACAATCCGAATCCCATCTGTGGAAAACCCGCAACACTTATCCAATTTCAGGACTTCCAGAACCTTTCCCGCCGCGGAAGTGGCAAGCAACTCGAGATCCGAATCCTTAACAATCATCCTCCTGAAATGCAGCGCTTTCATTCTCCCAAACGACCTCACGATTTCCTCCACCCACGTGGTGACATAACCACCCCAATCCTCCGGAATCAAATTAAACATAGCTGCGCGCGGCTTTCCCTTCAGCTTAAGCGACTCGAGGTGGGGAAACCGCCGCGAGAGCCGCTGAGGCGTGGTGGTGTAACAGAGTGCGATTGTCACGTGCTTGCGCGTGATGGCGTCAATCTCGTACCAACGCTTGCACACGAGTGAGAGCGCGTCGCGATCACGTGGGTCCTGAACGTACGGGATCGCGCACTCCCATACGGTGTCGTGCTCTCCACCACTGGTGCTGCTTGCCTTAACCGATTTCTTCTCTTCCATCCCACAATTCCAAGGGTTTCCAGACCTTGACCACAGTTGCTATGGAGACGAAGGATTGTTGCGAAGATGAGCTGGAGAGGCTTAATCGAACGGTAGTCGAGGGAATAACCAAGGATTGGGATCCATGGCCACTGGGAGAGAGCGAGCGGAGCTACGTGAGATAAGGGACGAAGTGAAATTTGACAGCAGGATAATTCAACTTTAATTCCCCATCACTGTTTATATATAAATAAATATTTATTATTATTTTATAATGGATCCATTGCTTCGGAATAAACAGATTCTAACCACAATAATTGGATCCTTCTCTTTTAATGCAATATCTGTGAACCACATCTTAACCCTTGGATTAAGAGTTAACATAGTTTGGTATAAATTAACAAGATTTACTTCAAAATCTTGAAGTAAATTTTGAAATCATTGCATGCATGCCTTTTCCCTTGCATTTGGTTCCATTTTCTATCCATTGATTAATTAATTGTTTGCCTTGGAAGTAATTGATGACTTGTGGTTTTGTTTTTGTTTTTGTTTTTGGCCAACTGGAATGTGGACAACAATGATCTTGTTAGTACGACACTATTCTGCCGGTTGAGAGTATTTTTTTATGACATTTGTCATTATTTATTCTTGTAATTAGTATGTTAGTTAAGATAGTTTTTGAAGGAAAGAAATACCTGCTTGGATATTATAGCCAACGGCTACAATCTACTTGATGCGAAGATGTAAATTAACTCTCCAAAAGATTCTACCATCTAATCCGGACAATAAAAAACAAACCACCAAAGAGAGACGAGCAAAGAAAATGAAGAAAACGAAAGAGAGAAATTAAATTGAATCAGCGATATTCAATCAATGAATTTACCGGGACACCATTTTCTGAAGCAAGTGTAGCATCTAATTCAGAAAGCTACCGTATATTCAGTTACAAAGTTAAGTGCCATATATGAATACAAGTTCAAAATCCCATTACCCCATGATCTACAAAGTCGATGTATGTTATCAACGCCAAAATCATGAAACGCGGAAGACTAGAGTGAAACCCGTTACCATATTTGATCATGGTGTAGCTGAAATGTAAATTTGAATCTTGGAACTCCCATTTTGCTACAAGATTGTAATCACAAACGAAATCTCGCGCAGGAATTTGATACTCAGCTACCTGCAGCAGCAGGAACAGCGACTGGCTTTGAATCTTCTGCCTTTTCGTGTTCTTTGTTAAGCATCTGCAATCAGTTTTCCAAAATGTCAAGCTCACAAGTTTTATACAATTAGCATACAGCAACCCGTTACCATATTTGATCATGGTGTAGCTTGAAGTTGGGGGCAAGTAAGAAACCATTCTCTCTTGATAAGGTTTTAAGCTAGGCTCCTGAAGAAAACCTAGGAAGATCAGACTAGAAATCTGCAGAAGAACACCCCCATGCCAGTATCTTTGTTTTAATTTAATTTCGCATATAACTAGTAGGTTTGTATAATAACTCCTCGGTTCCGTATTGCAGTAGTTGTATTCCTCTTTCAATCAATTAATCAAATAACTGTCTAAACTATGCAAAAGCCACAACCACAAAATTCACATCTGTCTTAGGCTTCATGCAGCCTACAACCCAATCAGAATCCCAGACCAGAAATCTGCGGTAAAACACCCCCATGCCAGTATCAATTTATTTTAATGGATTTTAAAAGTTAATGTTCTTACAAAAAAGACTAAACAAGAAAGCAGACCATCTCACCTTGTTGTTGATCAAATTATGAAGAGCAATCACACTTCTGATGAGGGATGAAAGATATATGACCAACATCATATCATTTGTTTTCACTGTAGAGAGGAAGCATATTAATGATTTTACTAAAGAAAGAATCAATTGATTACTTGTTAAATAAAATTAAAAAAAAAATTGGCGTCCTACTGTCTTACCTGCAAAAGCTTTAATTAATTCAGACACGTTCAGATTAGGGAGTAGGTTGAACACATCCTGCAGAAGTTTAGTAACATATCAAGATATACAAAATAATTTCGATGTGGAAGAGCAGCAAGACATAAAAATTTCTGAGAGTCGGACAACTTGAAAATTATATCATGGGCCAGAATGACACCAAGGCACCACTTATTCAAGCAATATGGAATAACGTAACAAGAACAAATAAACAAAGACCAAAATGAACTAAACATTCATCAACAATAACACCAAAGGAAAGATTCAAGTGCTCGCTCAATAAATAACAGTAATGAAAAATGAAAAGTGATACCTGGAGATGGTAGAGGATTTCGTGGTTTAATGGGAGCTTCCCCTCAATGACAAGGTCCAGATAGTCCCGGATTTCTTTTAATCGTGCATCCAACCCCTTCAAAGCAGAAAGTTTTCCAGTGACCTGCACATGAAAATGATTTATAAGATTCTTATTTCCTTCGGTTATTCAACAGAATGGCATAAATTAACATTTTATTAAATAAATAAAAAAAATTAAGGTTGTAATAGATTCCATTGTTTCTCTAGAAAAGTATATACACTAAATGATGAAGGGTGTTAAGACAACCTCTGTAGCAAGGGTGCTGATAGTTGTGTCCTTCACATCCCTTAACAAGTGCTCAACTCCTATCATAAGCAGGATATAAGTGGGATTAGAAACCAGTTTACATGGAGTAAAAAACCTAAATTTACCATGTTCAAAATCCAACGGGAAAAGATCCCAAAGACATCAAGCCCGATGTTAAGTGTGGGAAAATGGAAAAAAGAAAGGTCTTTAATTAAATTAATAACTTTTATGATATACCATACCAATTTCTTCAACTTCATGAGCGGCAATTTCCGAAGGAACATGCACAAACACCTTCTGGCTTTTTTGCGTGGCATTCTGCATATTACAAATAAAAATCTTAAGAAAACCGTATTCTCCCCAATATTGTTGCCCCTTCGGAAAAGTGGAAAAGGACACAAACATGTCAGATATATCTTCAAGATACCTCTTTAACCTCCTCGACCGCAAAATAGGCCTTAGTTGGTATCCCATGCTCTTTTGGCTGAACATCAATAATGACTAACACGGGAGTTGGCACATAGCTTTATAACATGAAGAAATAGCGAATATTATTGAAATAGTCACGTATTAGAATAGAAAATACCATGATATACTATGACTCAAAACAAAGAGCATTGGAAAACACAGGTGCGGTAAAAGAAAATGATTGACTGTCGTAAGTAAGAGAAGGATGAAACATGAGCAAAAAATTTGATTTGGTTACTGTTCAAAATGTAGTCAAATGGCCAACATTAACCAAGATCGGACCAAAGGTGAACGAGTAGGAAAAACATCTGAATAAGATATTGTTTTTAACACGTGAAAAGAAAACTTAGAAAAAGAAAGCAAACCAATAAGAAGCACAACGGAAATTCCAGAGTTACCCAGAGTAATCTATTTCTAATAGGACTATTAAGCTCCACAACACAAATAAAAATATGTCGAGGTTAATCACATAATCATGAACTATCAGAAAGCATCATTGGCAAGATTACAATATTTTGAGAGAAAGTAACAGCTGTGATCGATGATGCTTCAGAAAAATCATAATGTATTTTCTCTAGGGTGTTCAGTATAAGTTTATTTCGCAGATGTCACATCATCTTTACATGAATTATGCTACCACTAGCTCCTCATCAAACTTAAATTTTGTTTTTACAATCACCCAAAACCTCTTCAGAAACAGTAAGGATAACACTAATATCAGGCATCACCACAGAATACACGTGGCTAGGAAAATATTTACAGATACAGCAGCTCAGGTAGAAACAAGCCTCCAAGAGAGAAAGTTATTGTCATGGTATCCTAGAAATAGAACAAACTTGGGGAAAGGAGAAATTTAATGAATGATGCATAATTCACCGAGTTACCAAAGAAATGATGAGAATATTTGAAAGAGTGAAAAATTAAACGCAAAACTGCTGATGCTGGACACAAGGGGTTTCAACAGGGATTCCACATATCATCATAAATATTCTATTGGTCAGATCAAGCAGTTTCCATCTCGGCACTGATGGACGAAGCAAGGACTTGCCACATATAGGCCATGTTTGCATATTACATTCAAGACGGCACTCTAATATATTCTAAAAACAAGCTTTTGAACATTTTTAGATACGCAAAGCATCTTCTACAGTATGCCACATTTAAATTGTTTAAACTCCATGTCTGTTTTTGTAGCATACATGGAAACAACATCCGGAAATTGCCAAGAATACAGATCTGTTAATCAAACACTTCCTATTTAAAGAAAGAATAAACCTATGTTGCTCGAGAAGGCAGAAATCTTACTCATTAAAAAGCCCATGAACAGATAGGTCATTCTCCCTGAGCTTGGGACCAGTGCTATACCAGCCAACCACATGCTCCTTTGCTGACATGTTTTATAAATCAATCAAGTTAAAATTAGGACTCAAAAAGTGGCTAAATAAGAATTTGGGATAATGGTAAATCACATACCGTTAATTCTTCTGAACATGGAAAACATTGACTCGTGGTAGTTATGGTCAAGAAACCAAATGCTCGGGTCCCGATCTTCTTCTTCAAATGGAACTGCATATATCATCCAAATGGAAATTTATTGGGAAAGCAAGGAAAAATTCAACTCGGGACAAAATTTACCCTACTAGAATTGGAAGATCATTTAGGACTGACAAAATTTGAAGATTCCAGCAAATCAAACATTCCTTACGTTTTAAATTTTTCCATACCTTCTCAAAACTCAACATTGCAAATTTACTACAAGTATACTAACATTTGTTTAGCAAGATTGTGTTTGAGAGAGAGCGAGACTGAAGAAAATAAATAGATAATTTGATACATAGACAAAAAGACCCGAGATCTAACATTAAGTCAGTAACCTATGTCTTGCTGAATCTAATCGAACCCTAATCTTAAAATTTGGACAAAATTACATAATTGACATTTCCCAATGTCGATCAAATGCATGTATAGTCGGAAGCACGATCATTTCAACACAACACAACACAACCAATAAAAATGTAGAGAAAGTTCCGTCTTGAGCAATATAACACTCTTGCAATGACACGTTCCTGGTTTCAGTTTCAGACCTTGATGACTAAGGAACTCCCTTACTTTTTCCCCACTAACTATTAAATGATGTTATGGAAGCTAATCCCATAAAGTACAATTCTCTTCAGATTCCTAACCGCAGCTACCGATCCGATTATTCTACTTACCTTTCCTCAAAAGTGTGAACACACCCCAAAACTTAAACCCTAAACAATACCCAGCGAAAGCAATTATCATCTTCCGAATGCGACCCTACAAGTTGCCATAAAACAATTCTTCCAACAAATTGAAATTCAACAAAAATAAAAATTCAACAGTCTATAGCGAGAAAAAGGATCAGATCTGAAACACCGACCGGCGTAGCTGTTGGTTACATCAACCGTGCCCTTAAAGGAAGAGCCAAGAAGAACTCCGACGACACGCTTCCTGGTATCACGCGCCACGCGATTGTAGTGGTCGACGATGCTCAGCAGCACCAGTGGGTGCACCACCACCTTCTCAATCGGCCGCGACGATATCTGCTGAGATTTTATCACGTCCATTTCTCGCGATTCTCACTTCTCGTCTCTTCTTCTCTAACTTTTTAGGGCTTTTAGGGGGATATCTGGTTTCGATTTCTTGGGCGGAAAGCTCTGTTGTTTCTTACCCTTGGACGATAGTTATGGACGCCGATTCTTCTTTGGGTCACCAGGCCCAAATAAAATTTGTTTGTCAGCAGGCCGAGCCTAAATATACCAACTTATTTGAAGTGCTTACAATTTTATTTACGGGAGGAAACTTGAAATGGGGATAGTATACTTGATTTTTTTAAGTTCGAGTTCGAGTTCTGAGCTTTTTTAAATCCAAGAAATATTTCGGGATGAATATGGAGATACTATCTTCGTCCTTGAACTCGTTCCCAAAAAAATATTAATAATAATATTAATATTAATATTAATATCAGTAAATTATTGTTATTATTGATATTAATATTCTCATTAATAATATTATAATAATAATAAATTGGCAAAAATTTGTGTGAGACGGTCTCACGGGTCGTATTTTATGAGACAGATCTCTTATTTGGGTCATCCATAAAAAATATTATTTTTTATGCTAAGAATATTACTTTTTATTGTGAATATCGGTAGTGTTGACTCGTCTCACAGATAAAGATTCGTGGGACTGTCTCACAAGAGACCTACTCTAATAAATTTTGGTTTGTAGATTATCCAAACGGGTCCCACCCCATCCATTAATATTTTTGAAATAAAGAGGAATTAATGTTCAAGATTTCCCGAATCCAAAAAAAGAGATCAAGACGGGTACAAAGGTGAGGATAAAATTCGGAGACAGACATAGTAAATCCACCCCGTCCCGCTCTATTGACATCCATATTTCTTTGTAATTGTTCACGTCTTTCTACTAGTTTTTAACTTTTTTTTATCAAATTATATCTTAAAACTATTATATTTATGCTTATAAACATAGAATATATAAATATAATAAATACTCAAACGATATTTGACTGGAAAAAAATATATTCCTATATTATTAAAATTTGCGCAAAAAATACTAAAAAAATATATTTTGTATTAAATTTAACCGTAAAATATATTAATCACTTTTCAGCACTTGCTAGTTTTCCATTACAGAAAAAATTTGTAATTTCAATTTTGTAAGTTGGTTATTTTGAGTTAGTCTCGTAATTTACCAATGTTTGGTTTACATGCATTGACTTGGATTTTTTTGTTTTGATCTTTTTTTGTCCGAAACCACTAAAACCACCAAATATTATTTATTTGACACCGATAATATTCTACGTAACTCATGTGACAATAATAAACCTTATATTGTATACATTAAAATATACATAAACAAAAATTGAAGTATTGATAATCGTTTTGCTCTATTTTTTCTTTTAATTTTTGGTTAGATTAATTTTAGATTGAGTAATATGATTTTAATTCTTGTCACACGTACCGCGAAGAAAATAATAAGTACCAAAAAAATAATATTCGATGAGTTTAGTATTTTCGGGCATATAAAGAACCAAAACCAAAAAAAAAAAATCATGTATGAAAACCAAACTTTTACAAATTATAGGACAAAAATTCAATAAAGATAAACTTCCTGACTACAATTATAATTATCCTACATTAACTAAGTTAGCTATTTTGTGCATTTATTTCAAATTAAAACATTTATACTCAAATTATTTCATATTTTATATTATTTTATAGTCATTTTCAAAACTGTATTATATAGAAAAGCTTATTGTTTTGTTAATATATATATATATATATATATATATATATATATATATATATATATATATTATGTATTAACGAAATGGTTCTACAATAAGTCATCAAATAATTTCATAAGAAATAATTATAATATTCTTTAAAGAAAATGATTTGCTTTGAACAAGTATTCCTTGTGCGTAGTTTGTTAACTAATTATTAAGATACAAATTATAACAATAAAATTTATAACTAATGAATTTATGCCAACTCAAGCCTTCTTATAGTATTCCAAAGCATCCGCAAGAAGTTAAAAGTGTAGAATGGTAATCAAGCTAATTATAGGATCACAAAAATTCTGGTGAGACGGTTTTACAGATCAATATTGTGAGACATATATTCTATTTGGGTCATCCATGAAAAAAATATTAATTTTTATTGTAAATATAGACAGAATTAACTCATCTCACAAATAAAGATTATTGAGATCGTCTTATAAAAAATCTATTTTTACAAGACTAATATAATAATAAAACCTTTTGTTATAGCTTCCAAACAATATGATGCATATTTAACCAAAAGTCACATACCACTAATACAACAAATCAGAACTACCAATAAACCTAGCTATAGTAAATTTTCCATATTTCTTGGGTAACTTTTTGAAAACCCTAATTTAAAACAACTCCAATTGTCTCATAAACTAACTCTTGAAAACCTATGCCAGAATATCAGCTGTTGAGAGCCATATGGGATCATATTCGAAGTTTTTTACGAGTCCTAAACGAAACTTAATCGGAGATCCAACGTGGGATGATCCATTTCTGCGTAGGTGATCAACTTCGAATTCTCCTTGCAAACATCCCGAAATAATCTGATCCTTTCGGAACCGGTTGTTTCATTGAAGGAGTTCAATGGGAAGAGTTGTAAAGTTTCTCTCACTCTTTCCGGCTCTGAAACTTTATTTGTCTCTGAACCTGTATAGTAATTAATCACATAGTAAAAGAACCTTAATTTACCTTGTGAAGATAGAACATGCATGCTTGAAGAAGAAGAAGAAGAAGAAGAATGTTTTTCTGCAAATATAAAGAAAAAGATTTCATATTTTGTCTCTCAACTATATATATCGTTCGAAAAATTTAACTGATCCGCCAACTTTATTTTAGTATTGATTTTGATCCAAATAATTTGATTGAAAGTAATAACTTTATGTATTTTTCATCCACAATCTGTTGGTGATTTCCAAAAAGTATATCAGACATATGCATACATACATACATACACACATGAAATTCATAATTTTAGCTAGAACTTAAGTGAGCTAATTTGGCATGAAAGAATGAATGGAAGCTTACCTTTTGCAGTTGAAACCTTAACGTAATTAATATCAGTAGTAGTGATTTCATGGTTTGCTTGATCTTCAACCAAAACCCTGCGGCGTTTCTGTCTCTCCCTGGCCTTGTGGTTTTGGAACCAATAAAACACATTCTTGCTCTCGATTTTTCCATAGAAACTGAGCTGCGAAGATATCTTCTGGATCTGATCGGTGCTTGGGGTTCGAAGCCCTGACCTGAACAGATCCGTCAGAACTTTAACTTGTTCGCTTGTCGGGTTCCACCGCCCACACTTGGTCCCTGTCCCACCTCCGCCGCCGCCTCCAGAGTGACCGCCGCCGGGAGGATGAATGCATATGTTGCTCGAGTACTCGTCCATTTTAAGTGTAATTTTTGTGAATCTTGATCAGAATTTTCTTATAGAAGATACAAGGGTTTGTTTCCAACTCTGGTACAAGTGAGTTTCAGTAATCAGCGTACTTATAAACACATATCACTAACTAGGACATCTCAATTATTGGATTTTTTTAAGTTTAAATCTTGTATTGGTAACAGATGAATAATATATTTTGTACTTACTCAAAAACCAATACATATATATCTTTTGTATATCTATCTATCTATCTATCTATATATATATATGTATATATGACAATGCACACACCTCTAACAGAAACTCTTGATGATATTTCAATTTTCAAGAAAAGAAACATGTATTTTGTCAAAAAAAAGAGAGAGAAAAAAAGGAGAATATATAGACACATGTTAAAAGAAGAGAATTTTTTTTGAGTAAACGTAAATTGTTGATTGAAAATGATAACAACTAAATAATTATAACTAAGCAGGAGGTTAACTATCTTCATCAAATATGAATTCTTGTTATATGATAATTATCTAACTATAAATAAAATAACATGAGAACTTAATGTATTTTTAAACCAAATTTCTACGATAAAATTTAGAATTAATTTAACTTGAGACATGATCCAAGTCACAACAACTGATCACTTCGATTCGCCAAGAAAATATACATGTATTCTTGGCCAAGTTAATAAATTATTGTTATTACTATTTAATATTATTCTTGAAGATCATACATATCACGTAAGTTCATGTTAAAAAGCAGTAAAAGACTCTGGCTATGTGACAGTAGTGCATTGAATTTAGGGAATGCGAGAAAAATGATGAATATTTGATGGGATTGTTTATATGTATGTATACATTTGTGTGTCTACGTGTGTGTGTATATAATTTTTGCTTGGTTTTTTGTGTTGAATGGGAGATAGAGATGCACAAAAGCTGCCACTGTTCAAAGTTTTGAGCCCAGAGCAGACAAAGAGGAGTCTCCTAGAATTTTCTGCATTAAAAATTCATTATTAATATTCATAAGTAAATTATAAATTTTATTTTATTTCAAGAAAAGAAAACTATACGTTTGCATCTCCATTTCTAGAATAATATATAGAAATTCTCATATGCATTAGTAGTTTTTAATTTATTTTAACCATTTCCAATTCGTTTAGTACTGTCAATCATGTTGTTCCATATTATTTTTTTATTATTGCACTCAGATTGAATATGATATAGTTTTTTATTCTCTCCATAAGTTAAAAAGTGATCGTTCTCAACTGGGACTAAAAAAAGGTCCCATATTACTGTATTATATGACAAAAACTTATTATTATGAATATCGGTAGGTTACCATATTACTTTTTATTATGAATATCGATAGGGTTGACCCGTCTCACAGATAAAAATTCGTGAGACCGTCTCACAAGAGACCTACTCATATTATATTATATGTTTTTAGATAAATATTAAAGGAAATGCAACAGAGAACAAATATAATTAATAGGGGTGAAAATATATACATCTATATATACACACATATATATATAGCCGCATTCATTTTTTGTGTGTTCAATTTCAATTTTATTTTCGAAAAAAAAAAATGATGTGAGAATATATGCCTCAACTACACCACGATCATAAAATTTCCAATAACAGAAACCGATTATGTAAAGGATTCATTGGATTTCACGCTTGTTATAAATGAAAATGATAACAATTTCGGTAATATGTAAATAATAAATTACAGCACTAATTAGAAAGAAAAAAAAAAGCAGTGGATTATCTCCTGTTGTTTCCTCAAATTGAAGTATTAATTGGAAATTGCAATATCGCATGCATACTTTGTTCTACTTTGTTCGGAACATTTTCAGCTCTCTATGGGTCTTCTCTCATAAATAGACACGTATTGCGCCTTCTCTCTCACGAGCTTTCTCATGGTCATTATTTATTTAATATCTTCACCCGTGGAAAATGGGTTCATTTCATTTCCCCCAACACTCGGTACCAAAACTCTAGGAATCTAGTTATTTAAGCTTGGAGATCCTGAGTTCAAGTGTTGGGGAGGCGAAAGAAACCACTTTTCAATGGTGTGATATTCTATGAATGATTACACATGGGAAATCTCGTCATAGAGAGGGACGCCTAGGCGTATGGTGGCGATGTTTGACAAGAGTTGCGAGTTTTCATGAATCTTTATCATCAAAAGGTGTCTCTTAGCCACATTTTCGATATTTGTGACTTAAATATCAATCGATCTGAATGAACTAACACAATGAGAGACAACACGATATTAACTTTAAAATGATCAAACAAAGAAAGAGCATTTGCATTTATTTTGAATTTCTTCTTCTTCTTTCTTCTCAAAAGGAAGTTTGATTCATTTTCTGGATATGAAACATATGATTTGTAATGCTACTATCACAAGTTGGATGTCGTTGTATATTGAGAGACGGTTATCAAATCCCGTGAGCGACATGTGCAGGACAAATTCGCCTTAAGGATAAAGAGTTCTCTCTTGCCTGAACTTCAAAGTTGCTAACATATTTTTTGAGTTTTGTTCTTCAAATTGCAAATCCAATGAAGATGTTCTTTGAGAATGTGGCCTGGAATAATCCAAGCCGCATGAGAGGTACCTAAAAGCCTCATGTTATACAGAGGAGGCACCTAAGGCCCTCTCTACACCCAGAATTTTCCAAGGTGTGAGGGAGGTGCAGCTCTCGTTAAGCGGCGCCTAGGTGTTTGGCGGTGCAGCTTGATAAGAGTTGCAAGTTTTTATGGATCTTTGTCACCAAAAGGTGTATCTTAGTCACATTTTTTAGATTTATAACTTAAATTCCTATCAATCAGAATGAATTAAGACAATGAGACAACATAACATCAACTTTGAGAGGATTAAACAAAATAAGAGCATTTGCATTTACTTCGAATTTCTTCTTTCTTCTCAAAAAGAGTTTGTTTCATTTTCTAGTGATAGAACTTGTAATTTGTAGTGCACAAGTTGGAAGTCTTTGTATCTTGAGAGACGATTGTCATATCTTATTAGTACCATGTGCGAGATAAATTCATTTTAAAAGAAAAAAAAAATTTATCTTTCCTCGACTTCGAATTTGCTAACATACTTTTTGAGTTTTGTTGTCTTCGGGTTACAGATTCAATAAAGATGTTCTTGGAGAATCCACACCAACATTGACATCTATATATGTATAGGAAGATTAGATTGAATTTATTAAAGATATTGTTTGAGTGAGTAGCCAAAAATTCAAAATATAATATATCACAAAACCTCCTATAAGACAATTTCACGTGTCAATTTTGTAAGACGGATCTCTAACCCGACCTGATCCGACTTATGAAAAATTTAATTTTCATGTCAAAATATTATTTTTCATTGTAAATATGAATCGGATCGACTTACATGAGATATACTATATATGTACATTCCTACTCAACCTTTGAATTAATTCAAAAATTGATTTCTAGTAGAGTAAAAATAACCATATATACCTAAAAAAAAAATCAATCTACAAAATATTCATGATTAGGGGTGAGCGTCGGTCGGTTCGGTTCAGTTCTACTCTACCAAGACTTGATTTTTTTGTTTTGAAAATATTTAGTATGAAACTATTCATTTTTTTTAATACGGTCCGGTTTTTCGGTCGATTATATACGGTTTTAGTAATTAATTTAACTTACTATGTCTGACTGAAATATTAGTTTTAGAAACAAAGAAAAATAACACTAAATTAAAATATTTATGAGTTTGCATCTAGAATAAACAATACTACAATTTTGTTTAGAACTAATATTAATATAATACATCATTTGATTACTGCAATACAAAATATAGACTCAATGACAATAAAACATAAATTTTTCAGATATCAAATAAGTAATTCCGATAATTAAATAAGATAACTTGTCACTATTAAATATAAAAATATACTTATCAAGGCTCAAATGCATGGTACATAATTAATAAAACATGAGTAAATTATTAAATGCCCAAATATATGGCGCATATTTTATAAAAATCTAATTTTTAGCATTTAATTAAATATTTTCGATATGTTTGATTTTTTCGTTTTTTCGGTTCGATCGATTTTTCGGTTCGAAAAACCAAAAAAACCAAACTGTTTAAACCAAAATTTTCGATTCGATCGATTTTTTCGGTTTTAACTTAATTACGTCCACCCCTGTCAACGACTAGTCGAAGAGAGCTAGACAAGCCCTAATAAACAAACGTGATGGCCTAACTCAATTCTTGACAACAATCCCTTTTAAAATTCTCTAAATATATATACATCTCATGCATGCGTTTCTTGGATAGATTTCTTTAAAAAAGTTTAGCCGGTCAAGTTTCTTGGATTAATTGAAAATAAATCTACCTTTATGAATTATATATAATAATTAATCAAAGAACTCGAAGTAATTATAAGTATATTAAGCTAAGCTAAGAGCCTAAGACAGGAAGCAATGGACATTAGAAAAGCCAATTTGGTCCCCCTTTTGGTTGGTCATGTGTTGTCTCAATCTCTTTATCAAATCTCAAATTTTGGTGGCTTTATGTCGCCTAGTTTGTGTCCCCATTACCCCTTAAAAGGAGGGGATTAATTTAATTTAATTCAATTTATCCAACAATTTTTTTTTTACTAACACAGTCAACGAGTTTCAGTATCCATGTCAGTCAGTAATTTGTGATCACTAAACTCCAACTAGGATCAAAATACAATGTCTACTTTTGACTTTCATCAATAAATTTCTTGTTTGCCACTGATTTTTCATGCATTTGGCATATATATATATATGACCGAGCGCTTGTCGCTTTACCAAAATCTATAGCTAGTAGTAATGGTGCAACTCAAATCTTTTAAATCGTACAGCAGCTCAAGCACTACGATTCGATCGCAACTCAAATCTATAGCTAGTAGTAATGAAGTTATTAGCATGGATCATATTAAACTATGTAATTTATGGATATTGGTCATTCTCATAACAGGGGAAAATTCAAAATAATCCAATTTTCACCTTAAGTTAGCGAGAGGCCTATTAAAAAAAACCCAGAAAAAAGAGCATGAACAACAGGAAGAAGACGATGAGGCAATTAATTATTTATCTTTGAAATTCCAGAATTAATAAAGATTTGCTTCCACTTTGATAATAATTTTACACAAATTCCTAATGTTATATTATTATTATTATAACCATAAATAAGATAGATGGGCACATGATTTTATAATAATTAAGAAATTCCACCAGCCAATTTGTTGTGCGTGCTTTCCACAAGTCCCGAGAATGTTTGGATTCTCTATAAATAAATTCCCTATTATACTAATCAACTCACTCGTCCCTTTGTGCTTGGCTATGCATTTTGCAGCCTTCAAATAAATAAACAATTATCACTTATTCGACTTGCATCGCAAATAACTTCAGATCGATATACCAATTAATTAGTACCAACTCAGTTCTTATGAAGTTTTTTCACTTTACACTTTATCATGTAAGAGAAACTCCTTCTCACGCATAAGAGTTATGTTCGATAAATATTCATCGTTAGATACATTTCTTAAGATAATACGGAAAAAATTCGTAAATTTCTTCAAATCTCCTGCCTATTTTGTTCATCACTGACTTGTATATCTGTAAGACAACCTTGCATGCAGCTTGTAATGACTTTTATTCAATTTTTTTGACGAAAAGTTATACAAGAAACCTGACTGTTGAATCAAACAAAAAGCATTGAAATCGGCAGGTGCAAAGTGCAAACTATAGGTAGAAAGTTTGAGTATTGAGGTTTGAAAGAAACATTCGAAAATTTTCAAATATGAGATTCGTCTTAAGGATAAAAATATAATGAGGCTCTAGCAATGAGTGACTTGTTTCGATTGTGCTCAAGTCTGAGCCTGCATAGTTCATATATATTGACCACTTCTTTTAATAATTTCGATTCAACGTCAAGGCACGAGTCGTACGTGCTCGAGCTCAATGAATTTCCCCCGACGTAGAATAGAAGGACGACTCGTCTTTTTTAATTTTTCTTGGAGTATAATAATTATATATTTTTATTAGATCACTCAACAATGAGTCATTTGTTAATAGAATTAGTAAATATATAAAATTCATAGGAAGAACCAAAAGTTATGATGGATAAAAGTGTCATGCGTCCGATTCACTTGTCCCTTTCCATTCCTCCAAATAGATAGCGATACCAACCTTTTCCCCGCAAATTTTATCGAGTAAATGGAACGATAAAATTATACAAAGGTAAAATCTATTAATTAAATCGAGAAAAAAGATACATTTTTGTTTCTTTGAAAAAAAAAGAAAACTAAACCGACCCTTCACATCTGGCCACTTGCTCACATAAATGAGGGGAAATGTTTTTCAGTGAGATTCGAGGAGTGTAATAAAGTAATGGGAAATTTAGTTTTCTCAAGTTTGGCCTAAAATTAATGGGAATAGAGGGAGGGATGGGCGTGAAGTCTAGGCAGCCCTAATTTCCGTCGGTTTCTTTCTTGTCTCCACTAATCTTTGTCACCACTCTTTTGTGCGAACTCTCTATAAATATGTTATTATTAAAACCTTATTTTTTTTTCGACACTACTTCTATTTCCCAGACAAACGTTGTGATATTTTATTTTTAATCCTCAAATGCCCGTGATTTTTATGGGATCAACAATTATTTTTTATGTTCATTGGTTATCCAAGATAGTACATCCCACGAAATAAAAAAAACCTTGGTTATTTTTATATATATGCATTGGCATATGAATACTAATCTTGAAATGAGATAACATGAAACCAATTAAGCCATAATCTTAATTATCGCAAATAATTACCATAACAACAACACCCGTACTACCTCTCTTTCTAATTTCGAAACAAAATTTTTAGTTCAACCAATCTTGAAAGCATTATTTTCGTGAAAAATTCAATGATCGCTATTATATTAAAAAGATTTGTGCGAGGTCGAACTTTAACTCCATATATTTTCATCGACGATTAATCTAAGAATAGGGTCGAATAAATCATTAAAATCCCAGTATCTCGTGCATTGTAAACAATGAAATTATTATAAGATAATACATCATCATGTTAATCTTAAAATTGGTATTCTGATGAATGGATCAAATATTGCATTACCAAGGAGAGCCACAGAATAATTTGTGGAAGAAACCAACCAGGCAATCAGCAGTCTTAGAAAACATGGGTATTTTTCCTTCAGAAAAATGATGAGGCCCACCAAACAAATGTCACGGCATTGCAAGTATAAGAACTACATGGAATTTGAGTTCCTTGGAAGTAGATTTGTGTCTGTTACAGGATCTGAGCAGCAGTATTCAGTTTTTCGGCTAAGCTGAGTTGTGTTCTTGTAATGCTAGACAAATAAACTAAGAGAAGTTGATCCTGCAAGGAGATAACTCGTAGTGAGACAAGACAATTCCCAATGAAAGAAATTCTTCAATTTTACTACAGAAGTAGGATAGAAGTTTTTATGTCAATCCCTTGTATAAGCTTAATCGAGGGGCTTTAGACTCTCCACGCCCAAAATTCTTCAATTTCACTACAACCAACATTGATTTAACTAATTGTCAACCCGTTCCAAGCACTGATTGTATAGGAGAATCCATGGATACTAAGAAGCTTTATTTCGCTAAATTTTTGACCAATCTGATTATTGATCTGAATAACGGTGATTTTGCTTTCCTGAGCATTACCAAGTATTGGTGCCGTGTTTAAGTAAGGATCCAATTTTTTTCATTCTCCTCTTGTGAACTTCAAATTTTCCCCGTAGATGATATGTAAGAAAAATTGGCAATCATATGATACTAAAATATGACCTGAAACTATGGAAGCTAGTATTTGGTTAAGAAAAGACGGGTAGAACTGGTAATAAGAGTCATACCTGCAGGCTATTATTCATTAGCTTATCAAAGACATGCGGAGGGAGTTTAGGGAGAGATGCCACGGTATCTGATATGAATCTTCCAATTTCATTATGAGGGGCAACACGGCCTTCCTGAATGAGACCAAAAAACAGCATTCAGAGGAAAAAGGGGCTCAAATCAAGAACATAAGAAGAAATTTGAAGCTCTCTCACCACAACATCATCTACATATTTGTAGATTTCATCTATTAGAGTAAGCAAGTGTTCCATCGATACTTCCATTCCTTCAAGATCATTGGGAAGCTTATCCACGTTTGCTGGTTTAAGCACATCAACTACAATGTAGCAAAAAAATATCAAATTTCTAAAACAAACATACTGTATGTAAAGCTAAACTAATAAAGATCTTCTCCCACAATAAACAGACCAATAAGGAATATTTCAAAGCAACAAAAAAATAACACAGTATCTATGACAAGGACATGTAACTTGTAGAATCGTTTCATGTAAAAAATTATGATCATGCACTTGTGTGTGAGAGAGGGCTACCAGATTTCACAAATTATTCTAAAAATAAAAAATAGAAAATTTTGAGTATTCAAAATTTGAGATGAACAGTTTACTTCCTCTAGTTGACCACTTCAACTCTTTAACCATGAAGCATTTTTTATATGAAGAACAGCTACATAATCATCCAAACCAAAACCCACTGTTTAATCAAATATAAGTGTCAATGTCAACGCCACACATAATAGCATAAGCCCGCGAAGTAAAGGTCGACAAATTTTTATTTTTACATATCAAGCTTTCTATCACAGTATCACATGTGGTATTACATAATAATAATAATAATAATAATAATAATAATAATCACACGTTTCATCACCATAGTGCAGAACCAATCAAAGCCATTCGCTGAAGTTTCTCCAAAATTGTCTAGATCAGAATGATTTAAAAATATAAAATCTTGAAGGTAGTATAGTAACGTCATGCATATATTGTGCATAAAAAACACACATGCTCAGACATGCTAGTTCACGGGCATTTATGAGTACGAGATCAGAGAGACGCATACATCCAATCTGCTCCGCCTCGATCATACAAAGGTCTAGTGGAATTTCTTGAAACTGTGCAGCAAGTTGTTGATCCCCGAGAGATAAATTTGTAGAAACAAAAGCCTTGATTGTAGCCTTCCCATTTCTAAATGCAGTATCAACAGTCAAATGAACAGGATTGGTAACTTCTCTAGAGTAGAACTCATGGAACAAAGCACTGCCGCCAGAGACTCCAAAACCAGTTGAAAACCTGTCCACACAAACAACCGAAAATCGGAAAATAAACTGAAATTCCATCACAGCAGCCAAGGCATGAAAATCTTATCGATCCTTTAGAAAAGAAAACTCCATATAAATATAAATATATAAAAGCAAGAAATCAATGAAAAAGGCGATTCATTATTAGTAGGCTTCAGTAAATCAAGTGACATCATCATCAGATTATTTTATTAGAAAGAGTATGAACAAGGAGTTGAATAGAAGCTTTCACAAGACAACTAAATATGCATTTCGTTACGACCATAATTTGGTACCGGTATCCATGCAAAGTACTGTCAATAGTTCAGCATGTTATCATCAAGGGAAAAAAGGCAAAAATATAAATAGCAATACATTAAACAGTAGACACGACAATCAGAATCCGAATCCGAATCCGAATCCAATCCAAAAGGAAGAGGCAAAGGATGGTGATATCACAAACATGTCTTATGAACAGCAAGGTAAATTTCGACAGTAACAGTTGCATCGTACGACAAAGAAATTCTCGAAGACGTAGACTTCAAATATGATCAAACATAGACAGCCAATACAAAAAGATAAAGCGACCAATAAGGAGAAGAAAAAACTACCATCCAACAATGACTTCCTTTGGATTCACCTTCTGGTGGGATGCCAACATGGTGTTATGATAATCAATATCCAGAGCAACCTATAATGAAGTCAACCAATAAGGAAAATAGTAGGGGTGGCAAAATGCAACACGACCCATCAACTCGACACAACCCAACACGAAAAAAATCAGGTTCGGGTTGGGGTTTTTCGGTTTCGGGTCGGGTGGGTTCGGATTAGACGGGTTTCGAGTTGGGTCGGGTTGGGTCGCGGGTTGACCAAATTTTTTTTTTGGAAAATATTACCTATATTTTTATATATTGTATGTTTGAACAAAATTTATTATATATTTATATGATAAATTTTCATCATTTAATATTTATTTTGTATATTTTTTATTTTTTAATAACTGTTTATTTGATTTAGTAAATATACTTTTAATTTTCTACAATTAAACTTTCAAATTTAAATCGGAAATTTTGTTATTATGTGTTTAAATTAAAATATTATTATTATTTTTTATTTTTTCGAATTTTTTCAAAATTAATGAAAATAAATAAAATTCGGGTTAGGCGAGTTAGACGGGTTGAGTCGGGTTAGACGGGTTTGTGTTCGGGTTGGGGATTTTCGGGTTGCTTCGGGTTCGGGTTGAAAAAAATAATAATAAACTGCGGGTTGACCCGAAACCCGACCTATCCGACCCGATTGACACCCCTAGAAAATAGTACTTAAAAATACTAGGGGCCTCTAACTCACCTGTAACGAACATGAGCTAGCTCGATCTTAAACTCCCCTGGGCCTTTTCCTGTAAACGAGCTCCATCTGGGGTCTTCTCCCTCACGGGCTTTCCAATGCGATATCACTCATAGAATATCACAATCATGGAAAGTGGTTTCTTTCGCCCCCAGCACTCGAACCTAAAACCTCCAGGATAAGTACTTAGATTCGTGAGAGTGGGTATCTCCAAGATAAGTACTTAAATTCACAAGACTGGGTACCAATTGAGCTAGAAGGTTCGAGTGTTAGGAGAGGCGAAAGGAACTCGTTTTCCAGGGATGTGGATATCATATGAATAATGGTGCATGGGAAAGTCCATGAGGGAAAAGACCCTAGACGGAGCCCGTTTACGGGAGAATGCCTTAGAGAGACCCCGTTTACGAGAGAAAGCCCCAGAGGGACCCCAAGATCAAGATAACCCACGGTCGTTACATCACCACTCATAATCCGCCAAAAATTCCATCATAGAAACACCCTCATCCCGCCAACAACATAAAAGAAAACAAAAGAAGCAATAAAAAAAAAATTGCACGAAATATAAAAATATTTGAAATTTGTATTTGGTAAATCTACACAAACCAAAAAACTAATAGATTTATCCTATAACCTTTTCATAGTTGTCAAAAGCGAGCATTTCTTGCACTTAAGCGCATGGCTTGAGCTTCTGACAAGTCCGAAGTGCGATATGTCTATAATGTGCACACTTCGGTGTGCTTCAACTCAAAATGCGCTTTGCGCTTGAGTGAAAGTGCTGCCTTTTTTTGAAAAAAAATCTGCACAGTGCTAAAGTGAGATTTTCAATCTGAAACCCAAAATATTTTTTAAAAAAAGAAAAGCTAAGCCCCTAAACCGTAGCTCTCTTGCCAAGAAAAGCTAAAGCTCTAAACATAACTCTCTACCCTGTACATCTCCTTGCATCGCCTCTCGTCTGGCCTAAAAGAAAGAAAATCGGGAAAGAATCCAAGACAAGCTGCTCGCAGGAACAAAATGGAGGGGTCATTGTTATGGGTAAAAAGGGACTGGGTTCAAAAGAGGGGGACAGGCACGTTATTCATCAGGTTTACACTAGGAGAAACAAGAGAGGCCCATCTAGGGACGGAAATATATAGAGAAAAGAAAAGAGTAGTTAGCTTTGTATCATTCTCATCTTTGTGTGTGAGGACTAGCCGAGCGCTGGGGATAGTGGAGAGAAAACTGTATAGAGGCAACTACGGGTTTAGAACATTCATTTTTAATCAAATATCATTGCATATCAGTGGTTAATCAGTTTTTAAATGAAAAAATATAAAAGGAAAAAAAAAACAGAATCATGTGGAAAAAAAAAATATGACGATTACTTTGATATTTGATATTTCACCATTCACATTTTCAAAGACTTTTGATTTTAGTTTTTCTGATAATGTTTTTTTTTTTTGCGTTTTGATTTCAGAAAATGTGAGCTTCGCTTTGAGCTTTGAGCTTTGACACTTGAGCTTGACAACTATGAATTTGGAATGGTAGGTGAATTTGGAAGATTAGGTGCATTTGGAACGATAGATGAATTTAGAACGGTAGTTGGATTTGGGAAGGGTAGGTGGATTTGGAACGGTAGTTGAATTTGGAATGATAGGTGAATTTGGAACGGTAGGTGAATTTGGAATGATAGGTGCATTTGGAACAGTAGCTGAATTTGGAAGGTTATGTGTATTTGGAACGGTAGATGAATTTGGGATGATAGGTACATTTGGAACAGTATGTGAATTTGGAATGGTAGGTGAATTTGGAAGGTTAGGTGCATTTGGAACGGTAGATGAATTTAGAATGGTAGGTGAATTTGGAACGGTAGTTGGATTTGGAAGGGTCGGTGGATTTGGAACGATAGTTGAATTTGGAATGATTGGTGAATTTGGAACGGTAGGTGAATTTGGAAGGTTATGTGCATTTGGAACGGTAGATGAATTTGTAATGGTAGGTGCATTTGGAACGGTAGGTGAATTTGGAATGGTAGGTGAATTTGGAAGGTTAGTTGCATTTGGAACGATAGATGAATTTAGAACGGTAGTTGGATTTGGAAGGGTAGGTGGATTTGGAACCGTAGTTGAATTTGGAACGGTAGGTGAATTTGGAAAGGTAGATGAATTTGGAATGATAGGTGCATTTGGAACAGTAGGTGAATTTGGAAGGTTATGTGTATTTGGAACGGTAGATGAATTTGGAATGATAGGTGAATTTGGAATGGTAGGTGAATTTGGAAGGTTAGGTGCATTTGGAACGGTAGATAAATTTAGAATGGTAGGTGAATTTGGAACAGTAGTTGGATTTGGAAGGGTCGGTGGATTTGGAACGGCAGTTGAATTTGGAATGATAGGTGAATTTGGAACGTTAGGTGAATTTGGAAGGTTATGTGCATTTGGAACGGTAGATGAATTTGGAATGGTAGGTGCATTTGGAACGGTAGGTGAATTTGGAATGGTAGGTGAATTTGGAAGGTTAGGTGCATTTGGAACGGTAGGTGAATCGGTAGGTGCATTTGAAATGGTAGGTGGAATTTCTACTATAAATATACTCCTGATTGTTTGAATGAATTATCAAACATTACAAATCATACTCCAAATAATATATTTCTTCAAAGAAAATCAATGGACTCCAGTAGTCGAACATCTAACTACTCTATCGAAGAAGATAAGCTATTATGTCATGTTTATCTTGACGTCTCGCAAAATCCTATCATTGGTATAAACCAATCCAAAGATCGATTTTGGAGTCGTATTGAAGAAGCTTTCAATGGCAGCAGATCGAATAACATGCAAGAACGCAATAGAAGATCAATGCAAATATTTTGTTAGTATTAATAATTGATCCTCCAAATATACTCCAGGTCCTCATCGGATGCGACACTCGGCTTCAGCTTTTCAATTATGCTTACACAGCCACATAATTTTCTAACAGCACGGAGGATAACTTGCATGCGACATTGCATTGATCTTCTATTGCGTTCTTGCATGTTAGTCGATCTGCTGCCATTGAAAGCTTTTTCAATACGACTCCAAAATCGATCTTTGGATTGGTTTATACCGATGATAGGATTTTGCGAGACGTCAAGATAAACATGACATAATAGCTTATCTTCTTCGATAGAGTAGTTAGATGTTCGGCTACTGGAGTCCATTGATTTTCTTTGAAGAAATATATTATTTGGAGTATGATTTGTAATGTTTATTTATAGTAGAAATTCCACCTACCATTTCAAATGCACCTACCGGTCCAAATGCATCTACCGATTCACCTACCGTTCCAAATTCACCTACCGTTCCAAATGCACCTATCATTCCAAATTCATCTACCGTTCCAAATGCACATAACCTTCCAAATTCATCTACCGTTCCAAATTCACCTATCATTCCAAATTCAACTATCGTTCCAAATCCACCGACCCTTCCAAATCCAACTACCGTTCCAAATTCACCTACCATTCTAAATTCATCTACCGTTCCAAATGCACCTAACCTTCCAAATTCACCTGCCGTTCCAAATGCACCTACCGTTCCAAATTTTACCTACCGTTCCAAATGCACCTACCGTTCCAAATGCACCTACCATTATATAATGTGGATTGTATTATCCTACTAAGACATAAATCTTGCATTCTTCATATCACAAAAATGAATCCGACTTTTCAATTTGATGCAATATCATCTAGCTCATATTCATTGTCAGATAATGAAGATGATATTCAATTCTTCGAACATCTCCAAAACAGAAGCAATGCAATACTGACAACTATATCTCGAGAACAAAATTTGGTTGCTTCCTACATCATCCAACAAGAAGAAGAAGTCACGCATGGAGGTTCAATTCCGGGTCACATATTTATTCGACGCGACCGTGAAATTGCTGATCGTAAGTTGTTTAACGACTATTTTGCTGAAAATCCAGTATATAATGAAACAATGTTCCGTAGACGATTTCGAATGTCTCGGAATATTTTCCTTCGGATAGTAGATGGTATACAGAATCACGATGTTTATTTCATACAACGAAGTGAGAGTTTGGGACGGCTCGGGCTGTCGACTAATCAAAAAGCAACTGCTGCATTGAGAATGCTAGCATATGCCTTACCTGCGGATGCTACTGATGAATACATCCAAATAGGAGAATCGACTGCAATTCAGTGTATGCAACGCTTTTGTCGAGCTATAGTGGAAGTTTTTGCTGAGCAGTACTTGAGATCACCTACGGCCAATGATGTTGCTAGACTACTCTATATTGGCAAACAACGAGGTTTTCCTGGAATGTTGGGAAGTCTCGACTGTATGCATTGGAGGTGGAAAAATTGCCCCACGGCTTGGGCGGGACAATATGCAGGTCGTAGTGGTTCTCCAACAATCATTTTAGAAGCGGTGGCTGATTATGATCTTTGGATATGGCATGCATATTTTGGTATGCCCGGAACCAATAATGATATAAATGTTTTAGAGTCGTCCAGTCTATTTTCCAATCTTGCACAAGGAATTGCTCTTCCAGCTCATTACAATATTGGAAGCAAAGAATATGATACTGGATATTATCTAGCTGATAGTATTTATCCGAAATGGTCAACTATTGTGCAGACTATCCATGATCCGCGTGGTCCAAAGAAGCAGTATTTTGCGATGAAACAAGAGTCATGCAGGAAAGATGTGGAGCGTGCATTTGGCGTTCTTCAATCACGATTTGCAATTGTGGCATCTCCCGCCCGTGGTTGGAAGAAAAATCATTTGCATGATATAATGAAAGCATGCATTATAATGCACAATATGATAATCGATGATGAACGTGATCTTAGTGCACCAATTCAAGATGCGAGGGAAGCACCGACTCCAGTGGTAGAAATTTTTGTCAATGAACATATCAGATTTCAAGAATTTCTCGCTCGATATAAAAAATCAAAGACAAAGACGTCCACTTTGCATTACGAAATGCTTTGATTGATCATTTATGGGATGAATATGGTCATTCAAATATTTGAAATTGTATTTGTAATGTATTTTTTAATTTAATGTCATGTATTTGTACTATGTTTTTTTAATTCAATGTCATGTATTATTATATTTTATCAATTTAAATAATTTATCTTTCAATTCGTATAATATTAAACAATTAAATAAATTTTTAATAATTATTAAACAATTTAAATAAATATTAAACAATAATTATTAAACAATTTAAATAATCATTAAACAATTTAAATTAAACCATTTAAATAAATATTAAATGATACTTATAATTATATTAATAAAATTAGAAATATATATTTAATAATTAATAAAAAATAATTTAAATATATTTTTAAAAAAGAATATTATGAGAATATTTTTGTTAGAATAAGATTTGAAGCAGATGGGTTGGAGATGAATATAATATTCGGTGCAAAAATTGTACTATTTCAAAAGTAGAGTTGTTTTAAAATAGAATTTTGAGTTGAAGATGACCTTATTTTAAAAGTACAGTTGTTTTAAAATAGAATTTTGAATTGAAGATGGCCTGCTCATCTGAGACAGAGACTTCAATCGTTATCAGATTCAGGCAACAGTCCTGTGCTTCCTCAGTATAGAAGGAAAAATAAACCACCTTTCCGAATGCTTAAACTTCATATGCAATGATTTCAATTTTCCCCCCAACTAAAAAGCATAGACATAAAAAATAGCAAGAAACTGAAGAAAGCGGTGAACCTGATCCGAGGACTCATTGTGAGGAACAGCATAGGAGTTACGAATATCAACGGTGCCATCTGGTAAAACGCAACCGAGAAGCGTCCCGATGACTCTCTCAGCTTGGTCGGGTCGCCTCACGTAGTAATCACTGATGTTGAATATAATCAGCGTATGTACTCTAGCCGATATGATTGCCACTGATGGCCCGAACTGCAGCACAATTTGTTCGCTAGACGCCATTGTTGCGTACCCATTCCTGCTGTAGATACTGTGGCCGGGTAAAAGAGAGATGCAGAGGGGGGTGGGGACTGGGTTTTATCTCTGTGGAAACTGGTTGGGCCTAATTAATGGCCCAATTTGTTGAGCCCGCGAATAAAATTTTAAGTTAAAACATATGGTTGAATCTGTGATTGATTTTAAAATATTCACAAAATAAAAAAGAGTAATTTTTCATGTGAGACAATTTCACGGATCTATATTTTTTAAACAGATCAATTTGGTTCATA
This sequence comes from Primulina tabacum, assembly GCF_025594145.1. NCBI lineage: Eukaryota > Viridiplantae > Streptophyta > Magnoliopsida > Lamiales > Gesneriaceae > Primulina > Primulina tabacum. The sequence goes on along the minus strand of NW_027459746.1, from coordinate 73,904 downwards.
CCTACAATAGAAAGTAATTTTATTACGAGTCAAGTGAGATATTTGACAAAAATGGGTCTGTAAGACAGTCTTATAAGCTTTGTGTCATTAAAAAATTATTTAATTGTCTTTTTTACAATTTAATTGTTTAATTTATTTACATACTTTTTTTGTGCATACTTTGCAAATTTCTCACTTTGTGTTATTAAATAATATTCAAATAAATAATAATTAAGAATTTATCATAAAAATATATATTTTAGTTAACTGAAACTTTCATAGAATCTAATGATAATTTCAAGTAAAAATATTGTGGTTGATATAAAAAATGATTTAAAATTTATTATTGAAAAAATAAGAAAAATATACCTGATTTGTGTCTATATTTAGCATATATTTTATTTTTGCATACTTTGCAAATTTCTCATTATGTTTTTTTAAAAACATATTCAAATAAATAATGATTATAATAAATTTTTGAATATATTTAAAAATACTTTTTTGACTTAATGAATTTTTTTTGAAAATTATGGTTTGAATATGTTTATCATAATAAAAAATACATAATGAAAAATACAAATAAAATTCAACTAAATAAACATATCTATTTTATTTTCTACATTTATCGGTTTTTTTTTAAGTTATATTTATCAAATTAACCTAACTTCTTCAAACCAGGCCAAATCAAGAACCAATCCAGTTGAAAAAAATTATCAGAAAAAGAAAAACATAGAGAAAAATGTTTTTAAAATATAATATAAGCATTAGATGGTTTTTACTTTCACTTCACCTCACTTTAATATATAATTTATTTCAACTTTTTATCATATATATGAAGTGATCATTGTTATTAGATAAAAGCCCATTGGTTCTAAAATGAGTTTGAATTAAATATTATTATTTTATATTATTACACCAAATGTTGACAACTTACCAGTCGTATTTTGTGATACGCATTTCTTATTTGGTTCATCAATAAAAAAATATTACTTTTTATGCTAAGAGTATTACTTTTTATTGTGAATATCGGTAAGGTTGACCCTTCTCACAGATAAAGATTCGTGAGACAATCTCACAAGAAACTTACTCCTAAAAAAATTATTAGTACTACTAAATTATGGATACACGTTGTGTGTAAATATTACAACGAAATTATAGAATCAAGAGGACACATGGTCGATATTATTTTTTTATATGCTTCTTATGTTAACATTGAATTTGTGAGTTGCTACGGTCAGTATAGAGAGAACATTGTCGGTTAATCTTATTATTATATGATTAAAATTGAGGAGATTTTACTAACTAAGTTTTAATTAATTTGATGAACTCTTATTTAAAGTTATAATTATATCCTAATCATATAACTTCATCGACAATTTTTTTTTAAATCTTCAATCCTATTTTTATTTATAATTTAAATTTCAATAATATATTTATATATTCTTAGATGATTATATTGTTGTTGATAAAAATATAAAAATTTATTTAATTGAAAATAACAAAAAAAATAGTTTTATATGCAATGGTTTCGTATATTTATTTATTTTTTTTGAGATAAGTAGACTGAGTCTATATCTAAGATGAAAAGTAAAAAAATTTATATAAAAATAACATTTTCACTTAAATTAACATATATTGCAAAATATTACTTAATGGCATAACTAACAAAAAAAATGATATTTTTATGATGAAAATAATATTTTTGACATAAAACTAATATTTTTAATCAATCGGGTCAGAATCCGTCTCATAAAGTTGATTTATGAAACAATATCATTAAAAAATTTTATAACAAAAATTAGTATGTTTTGAAAATTATTAAACTACATACGTGCAAAAAACATAAAATGAATCAAACTGCAAATTCGAGTTTCTAAGCAAAAATATAATAAAACTTTATTAATTATCCCAGACATTTCTTATTTTTGTTTATTCTAATAAAAATATTTATCAAGCAACAAAACGAACATCCACACCAGCACAGTGTACCAGCAAATCATTTTCCTCGGTGCCCAGATAAACCCTGCTCTTACAAAGCATGACCAACCAAAAAAGGACACGTGGACTTAGTGGGTCCATTTCCATTTCCATGCTTACAAAAGTAGCCAGCATGCATACAAAACGTCGCCAGAGGTCTCCGGCTTCCGCAGAGCCCCATTTTAGCAAACAAAACGCCACCGTGTTCCGCCGTCGTTTCGCTGCGTGAAGAAGGCCTTCGCAGATGAGAAGAGGAAGACCCAGAAATGTTTTTCTTTTCATTCCTTGTTTACTTTTTGCTTTCATTTTCGGTTTATTGTTCACCTTTTTTTTATTCTTTTGCATTTTTTTTTCTTCTTCATTTGTTGATTTTTAGCCTCGTCTAACACGAATGGACGCGGCGGTGGACGCCATGGCTCCGTTAGGTTTCACAGAGAAGCAGGTTAAAAAAGCAGTGAAAGGACTTATCGAGGTACAATATTGTGAAATTTTGGGTTGTATTGCCTGATTTTATCGTCCCTAGTTTTGTGTTTTATTTTGAAAAAGGGTGTAGATTGAGAAATATAGCATTGCATAAAAACTTTGGTGATTTTATGTTTATTTGAGCAACTCACCAAACCCATGGATTCTAGTTGAAATTATATATGATCCATTCTTTAGGGTGAAATCTGTTTTTTTCACTTAGATTAAAAATTTCATATTTTTCCTTGTGTGAACAATATGCTTTAGAATGCCAAAATCTCCATTGAAGAAAAATCAAGATTTTAAATCGTTTTATCAAATAACTTAGTATGTTTTGAGTCTCTCAGGTTTACGATGGAAATGATGCATGGCCAGTCATTGAAGAAGCTTCATATACCTTGCTTCTTGAAGTGATGCTTAATGATGTAGCAATTAATCAAGAGCAAGGTACAGAAGTTGCAAACAAATCCAAGGTATAATTCACATGAGAAATGACAGCCGTTCCCATTTTCTTGATTGCTATTTTTCATAACATGACATTGGGAGAACGTATGCTTCGCTTTTTATTTCAAAAGTTGAGATATTGTGATTTGATTCAGTGTCCATCTTCTGATTATATAGGCCATGCATTATTGATCAGTGCATCTAGTTTGGAAAATATGTTCATGGGCTTTTGATAAAAATATTATAAAAAGTTGGGTTCATCGGCCATAATTTTGAAAACAATGTTATTAAGTTGAAATCTGTTAAAAATCAAACCGAATGCCAGTTATATTATTCCAATGTAATATCATATTTTAGATCGATTTGCTTCTTCATATATCAAGACCCTATCCTTTGCATTTAAAAAAATCACAAGTTAACATGAAGAATCACATATACTTTACGTAAATTTTCAATTCCTCTTGCTGGTTCATTTTCACATACAGTAGCCTATTTGTGTTTTCAGGACAAATGCTTGGAGGAAGGAACATCAGGCATAGCTTCAAATAGAGTACTTCCAGATATTCAACAACATGAACAACGTGAAGAAGATGCCCCAAATCCCTCTGATATTGTAGTTGCAGATCCCAAACCCCCTGTGGAAATCGATGCTTCATCAGGGATCATCATTAATGGTAATTGAGTTACTTCCAATTTCTGGGCTTTCTCGAAGCATTATATAGTTTTTAATAACATACTTATTCGTAACCTTTCAACTCAACTTAAACACAACTCGAATCTGCTCACAGGATATATCAGATTATGTTTTAGATGCCCGAGTAAGAAATAAGACTGAGCTAGAAGAGACAGAGCAAATTTTTTAACATAGTTTTGAACGTGATGACCAATAAACTTTTTTTTCCCAGAAATCACAGATAGAAAAGAACCAATAATGTTACTAGAAAGATGACATAGCTAAAAAACTTCTTGCCGTTTTAAATGATGCATATTTCTGTGTTAGAGTCTAGTTTCATTGCTCTAATTTTCTCTGTTTTTTCATATCAAAATATGAATCGGATGAGAAAAAGATGCATTATTTGTTCAAGTACGAAATTTTGACAAAAATGAACTTAAAACATATAGAGTATTTGCATTTTTAGGGATAAAATAAAATATCTAGAATTTCCTATGTCTGAAATGTGAGTGCTTGTACAAACTCCTAGATTGACACTAATGAGTAATGCAAGTATAGTTCAGAATCCTTCTTCACACCCTCTGCATCAAATCTTGGGTCTGCACACCTCAAAGCTTTTCAAAGGCTGATGAGTAACTGTGAGCAAAATGTTGAGTGATCAGAAACACTCAAGAAAATAGTTTTATGTGCAAGAATTATTTATTTAATGCGATTACTTCTCAAATTCAAAATTGTTCTACTAAACAGAAGGTGGTTCTGAAGTTCTAACAACTGAAACAATGGAACACGTTTCGTGCAAAACCGCTAGGGCTTCTGAGACCAGGTTGCAACTTAAAGTGAAAAGTTCATCATTGATTCCTTCTCCTCCAGCAACCGATACTCATCCACCTAGAAGGTGTTGGCCTTGCTATGGATGGATCGACAGCGATGACGATGAGGAGCCAAATGATTTCATAAACTTGGATCCGGCCTGATCAACTGGTTTCTTTGATCTAAGAATTAATTTTCAACATGAAGTCAAACACATTGACTTCAAACGTGTAAACAAATTTAGTTAGGAAAAGGGGAGAAGAAAAGTTTGATGGATCCTAAATTCTTGACCCCTGTCTCCACCTCTCTAGGTCACATGTAGTAGCAAGTATTTATCTATTTAAGTTGCAAACCAAAAGCTGAAAAGGTAGTACTGTTAAAATTTCTAATATCGATTACATTTTTTGTCATTTTTTTTAACAATTATATTGATCTCATTTATTTTTTATTTAGAAAAAATATTTAAAATTATGGATCTTTTTATTTATATATCAAATTTGAGAAATGTATAATGCTACATACGGAGGAGGAGAATCCTTAAATATGAAATGTTATACCAGTGCATAAGTGATCAAGAAACCAACTTTGATTCCTACAACCAAGGCGCTCAAATTGATGAGGATTCTCCAGTTACTCAACCCGCCGTTGCCGCAATCATCACTTCCTTACACGGACAAGATATCAAACATTCGGACTGCGAATTACACCCAAATTCCCTCTTGGGTTTCTCTCAAATCCAACAATTTTTCACCCAGAACCCCCCAAACTCAGGAGGGAAAACTCGAAAACGTCCATTTGTTTTCGCTTTCCGAGCAAGGAAAACTGAAAGAAGCCCATGAATTCCTTCTTGAAATGCAGTGTTGTGACGTTCCTGTTGCCGCTCAATCATACAAACACTTGCTTCAAGCATGTGCAAATTTAAGGTCCTTGCACTTTGGAAAGTCAATTCACGATGGATTAGGGAAAAACCCACCCGCGTCTGTCTTAAATTATGTGCTTCAGATGTATTGTGATTGCGGAAGTTTTCAGGATGCTCGTACTTTGTTCGATGAAATGGATGAAAGAACTTTGGGTTCGTGGCTCACACTTCTATCTGCTTATGTAAATGAAGGTCTGTTGACGAACGCTTTAGAATTGTATTTGAAAATGCAAGAATCAGATACTGAGGCTAACCCTTCCGTTTATATTATTCTTTTGAAATCGTTTTCCAATTTTTCATATTTGGAGCTGGGTAAACAGATTCACTGTCAGGTGATTAAGGCTGGGATGACTAAAAAAGTGGCTATGGACACTGCGATATGTAACATGTATGCGAAATGTGGGTGTCTTGAGGACGCTGAGTTAGGTTTCAAGCTGATGCAGGAAAAGAATACCGTGACATGGACAACAATGATGGTGGGTTGTACTCAAGCTGATAGGCAAGATGATGCCTTGATATACCTCAAGAGGATGGTGGATCAAGATGTTCATCTGGATGAGTTTGTATTTTCGATTGCTCTAAAGGCATGCATTGTGCTCAACAATCGTAAAATGGGGGAGCAAATTCACACTTCGATTGTTAAACTTGGGTTGGAAAATGAGGTCTCGGCAGGCACGCCTCTTGTGGATTTTTACGTCAAATTCGGAGATATTGAATCCGCTACTCAGGCATTTGAGCAGGTAAGGGAACCAAATGATGTTTCTTGGAGTGCTATATTGCGTGGTTATTCCCAAATCGGTGAAGTTGACAAGTGTGTCAAGGTGCTTAATTCTTTAAGAAATAAAGGTGCTATTTTGAATGAATTTATATACACGAGCATCTTTCAAGTGTGCTCTGCATTAGCAGACTTGAATTTGGGTGCTCAAGCTCATGGAGATGCCATAAAAAGAGGTTTGGTTTCAAATCTTTATGGAGAGACTGCCTTGATTACTATGTATGCCAAATGCGGAAGAATGGATGATGGCCATCAAGTGTTTGAAATGATGGATGAACCCGACACTGTAGCTTGGACTGCTTTGATTGCTGGTTGTGCCTACCATGGTGATGCTCTTGAAGCCTTATCTCTCTTTGGAAGGATGCAGGCTTCTGGTGTGAAGGCGAATGCTGTTACATTCGTGGCAGTTTTCAGTGCTTGTAGCCATGCTGGTTTGGTTGGAGAGGCCAAACAGTATCTAGAGTCAATGAGTGGTGAGCACGGTGTGGAGCCAACAATTAGTCATTACGATTGTATGATTGATATTTATTCTCGAGCTGGTTTACTAAATGAAGCAATTGAATTGATATACACAATGCCTTTTGAACCTGATGTAATGAGTTGGAAAAGTTTCTTAGGAGGGTGCTCCATTCACAAAAATTTTGAGCTGGGAAAAGTTGCGGCTGAGAAGCTCCTTCAACTGGACCCAAACGACACCGCAGCTTATGTTCTCATGTTCAACTTGCATGCTTTGTGTGGTAGGTGGGATGAGGCTGCAAGAGTAAGAAAGCTGATGGCTGAAAGAGACTTACGAAAGGAAGTTGGCTGTAGCTGGATTACTGTTAAGGGTAAGGTACACCGATTTATAGTGGGTGATCAGCACCATCCTCGAACTAAAGAGATTTACTCAAAACTTGAGGAATTGAAATTTGTTGATTCTAGCCAAGAAAATGCAGTTTTAAGTGAAGATGATTTGTCAAATATTTTGGCGGAGCGTAAAGAACAGCTTCTAATCCACAGCGAGAGGCTTGCAATTGCATTTGGCCTCATCTCATTTCCAACTAACGCTCCCATCACGATATTCAAGAATCTCAGGGCTTGCAAAGATTGCCATGATTTTGCAAAACATGTATCTTCGGTTACAGGACGAACAATTGTGGTTAGAGATTCTAACAGATTCCATCACTTCAAATCCGGAGGATGCTCCTGTGGTGATTATTGGTGAATTTTGTGACGATCTGATACTGTTATTTCAAATTATTTTATAGGAAGACGCTGTATATGTTCGATGAAATTGATTGTCCACTGAATAGATTTTCCATTAGAATAACTTCAGAAACCGGAGACTACGTCCCAAAACCCTCTGATGTAGTTGAGCCTGGATGCCTTGGAGAAGCTGATAGCTCCTATGGGATCAATATAGATGTAAATTTAGTCGCTTCCTCGTTTTGGCTTTTTCCAAGTTCATAGTTTTTTACAAGATATCTATTTATTAGCTATCCAACTCAACAATAACCAAAACCTGAATTTTTTCTAGTGAAATTTGAGGCACACTTGAATGAGAAGCAAGATAGAGCTTGATAAAACGCTCGTTTAACATGGTTTTGAACTTGGAAAACGAACTCTTCACATTCCCAAATGGCAGGAAGGAACGGACAAATAGTGGTGCAAGAAAGATGCAACACACCTAGAAAAAGGGATCGTGCAGTTTAGGTATCGAGCTATTTAACAAGCCCGAGTAATGTATTTGTGAATTGGAGATTAACCTCGATTATCACACGTTTATTCATCTTGTTCTTTATAAATTATAACTTCAAATAGTATGATTACAAAGAAATTATCATTTGTAAATTACAACTTCCTACAGTGTGCTTAAACTGAAATTACCATTTATTTTTGCAATTTGAGAAGAAAATTACGTGTAAATGTAATTTGATAATTCGTAGCTACTGATCTGATCACCAGCTGATACTAACCATGACTTCTAGGATCTCCAACTTGACGAACTTTTCTGGCTTCAGTACTCGAATATTGTCCCACAACACGAGCATGAGGTACCGTTGCTTCACCTCGAGCAAGTGCATCGACATTCTCGAAAAGGTATTTTCTCGGAAGACGGCCTACGACATTACCCTCTTCGTTGCCATTTCTATCCAGGAATGCAAAATGGGGAATACCCTCAACACCGAACTCGTCAAGCTCTTGTTCCCACTTTGTGTTATCAACATTCAGCATCACAAAATTAACTCGGTCCCTGAATGCCAAATCACAGTCCTTTTAGAATACAAACCATGTGATCCGATATGTTACAGAATATTTGTCCGCCATAATAAAGTCTATCATGCTAAAACCGTCAAATTATAACATAGCGCACATATAGCGACAAGATATTACAATATAACAAATTATTTATGTGGTTCGACTTTAAATGCCGTCATTCCCTAACAAAATGACAGGAGGGATTATAGATTAAGACATTTAAAGGTATAAAGATCATTTACTTGTACTGCTGTTCCACTTTGTACACTTCTGGAGCTAATTCTCTACACACTTCACACCAATCTGCATAGAACTCCACAACTGTAGGTTTGCCATTTGATAGAGCCTACAAAGACAAAGCCGAATAAAAAACAAAAGGGATGCAAATGGATGGATAAAGCAGGCATAATATGATGTAGCATTTCAAGAAAGCCGCAACATTCACACTGCAGAATAAACAACAGATGCTCAACTCTTACGCCGCATTTAATTGAAAGACTGAATTTAGGTGAAAGAATTTGATTTGAGGAAATGGTTTGAAACTCGGATTTCATTTGATGCTACCGATATTAGGTGCATATAAAATACATTATAATTGTTTATGCAAAAGCATAAATTGAGTAGGGATAAATATGAAATCTCATCTCGGAAGCACCCATAAAACTAAAATGAATTTGGGATCTTGTTTTCAAATTATTCAATCTAAACAAAACCTTCATCAGATGATAATTAACACAATATGCAATTTTCAAATTTTCCCCAATAGAGGAATGTGACATGTAGCTTTCTATCTACATAATTCAAAGTAGCTCCCATACATTCGTTCCTCGTGGTATTGATAAACATAACTCTACATCATGTTAAATAACCAAGTTGAGATCCAAAACCTTCACTCTTTAAGAACCAAATTTTTAAAATTTAAACTACTTCATTTAAAGCAAGATCAAGTTCTAATGCATATTCCATTTAAATATAAACCGAAAAAACCTCTTCATACGGCAAAGCTGCAGCGGTGAGGTCTTTCAAAGATACCCCAAAGTCGAGCCGTGCCGATAGGAAAAGCCCAACTGCTGCAAGAGTTGAAACTGCAGCAATCACCCTATTAAATTTTTTGTCTGGATACTGGGGAAATCCTGGACTAGTGGGTGGAGCTGGAGCTTTCTCCGAAACAGCAGTATCAGCTGTTTTTGAGTCGATTTCAGATCCAGGCTCTACTACCTGCTTTTCCTGCACTAATAAGTTACCATTTAATAAAAAAAGCTTCAGCCGCCACACAATCGGAACAAAACATATCAACATTTCAAATAACAGCCCAATTTCGAGTTCAATAACAGCTTATTTGTCGTCGACCTTCATAGTTTTTTTTTATAAAAAAAAAAACTAAGTACAAAAAAACAAGTAAATGGAAATCTGGGAATCAACTGAAGGCAAATACTGAGTCGGCGAACCTCTGAGGTAGCAGATTCAGCTGCATCGGGATTTGTTTGACATAAAAGCTTGGGAAATCGGTTATTTCTATTCTGCAAATGGAATGAGAAATTCACAGGAGCGGGCGATTGATGCTGCCTATGAAAAGAATGGGGATGGAGTCTGGGAAAGAAAGTTGCCGTCGAAGTTGAAGCAACACGAGCCATGGCAGCAGAAGCTTGGCCGTTGGTTTGCTTCGTTATTTTTTGGCGTGTTGGAGTCCTCAAAGAAATCAGATATCCAACAAATGACTATGTAGTGGGCTCCACCTATTTTTGTGCTATATAAATTTGTTCATCGATATTATTTATGATTAGGTTTTATGAGATGGTCTCACGAATCTTTATCTGTGAGACGATCAACCCTGCCGATATTCATAATAAAAAATAATACTCTTAGCATAACAAGTAATATTTTTTCATTAATGACCCAAATAAGATAATCGTCTCACAAAATACGATCCGTGAGACCGTCTTACATAAGTTTTTGTCATTATTTAATCAACATAAATTTTATGTATCCAAACTCTAAAGGCGCCCCAGACCAAGCTTCCACAATCATGGCTGATAAACCTTTTTTGTTGTAAGGTAAAACTTGAATATTTACAAAATTTTATATCTAGGCAATCATAAAAAATTAAAGCCTTTTTGCACATAAATAACGCATATTGAAGGTCCACTGATGTTTCATTCACGGGTCATTTTAAGGACTATGTACATTGTAGATATAAATTCCGACAAAGGAATCCAGGAGGGGTTTCAAGAAGAAAGGCAGAGAATGTACAGTTGAAGATACATTTTGATATGTTACGAATTCATTCAAATATCATCAGCGTCGCTTCCTCCGGTGTATGCTTCATGGCTAACACAATAATGACTTCCATCCGGCCCCGAAATCTTGAAACTGTTCAATTGAAAATACTCATCTCAAAATCATGCAGCTGTTCCATGCTAGTAAATGATTGAATTTCTTATCAAGAAGGGAGTTAAATGGCTCTTTTTTTAAGGGGAAAAAAAACATTAAGTAGTAATGTGGGATGCTTTTTACGAATGTGAGTGACATGGAACAGACCGCTCAAGAACTGATTTGCCTTCCTTGTACTTTTGGTTATTCTCATAAGCCATTTCCTGAGAATAATCACACAAATATTCATTTGACAACCATGCCTTAACATGTGATCTACAGGCTACATTGTTGTGAGACAATAAATCTTACGTATTTCCATCCAACGATTGACCCACAGCAAACACAGAAGATGTCAACAACCACATGCCCTCCAGTCATCATCATCCGCTCTACTTTCTCCCCAAGCGTAACGTTCACACTGCACGAGGAAACAATCCAAATGTTCGTATGTACAACGAAGTTCAAATGTAAAATTCTTCACATTCCTTTGCTTTTGGAGCATTTCTCCACTAGAAAGCCAATGCTAAACATTTCGTAAGTTTGCTCCTGTTTAAATTAAGTGTTAACAAATTTACGGCTATCGGCTCGCCTTTACTGCTTAATATGAATGCCATATCTATAATCATTTATGAAAGGGTATCTACCAATTTGTACATTTGACGCCAAGAAAAACTATATGCTCCATGTCTAATTAGCATCAACAGCCGATCAAGAAACACTTACGCCTTACTGAAGAGATAAGCCTTCCCATGCTTGCATTGGAAAGACTGGATCCAAGAATCAAAAAAGGAAGAACAGGGTTAAAAGACCAACGAACTAAACATGCAATGCTTAAAAACTCGTTTCACCATTAGATTGAACAACCAAAGATGGGACTTTATCACACACTGAAATCAAAATTGACAAACAAAAAATGGAAATCTGTATCCATAAAAGGCCTAATCACAGTGCAAGATTTGTATAATAAGCTGCATCATTCATTCATTGAAATAAACCAACGTGTAGCTAAATGTGCACCATATGATTATAGCATGAAGGCAACACTTCCCAGTTAAAACTCCAACTGCCACCATTATTTATTTCCTTGATCTTCACTCATTTGTTCAAAAAGGAATGCATAGAGTAAATATCAAGTATCGCTTCACTTTCCGCATGATTTCACAGTGCCTCATTTTAACCAAGAAAAAAGAAAGTCAGATACTGTATAATATAATCCAATTCCAACAACAGATTCCATAAATATGCTCAAGACCAAAAGTAAAGTGCCACTTCAAGAGTGTACATCAACTCACAAAACAAGGGGGAAAAAATTCGATCTTGAAAGAAAAAATGATAGACCTTTCACCTTTGAGACGATGTCTTCACTCAGAGCCAGGTGAGTCCCGCAGTGCTTGCAACTGTAGATCTTGCCTTCAAGAGTCACCGCAAATATCCTACCCATCTCTCTTTTTCCGATTGAGAAAATAAATTTGTCAGGGAAATCAAGAACAACAAAAATCAACCCACTTGCAAAATGGGTACAGTTTAAAGTTTCGAGAATTGATTTAATAATAAATTGATAAAAGGGACCAGGACAACATATGAATAAAGAAAAGAAACACTTTGTTGGTTGAAGACACTAGAAAACTTCAAAGTAGTGTGAGATTTTACCTTGGGTATTGGGTAATGGGACAACCGAAAGTGCAAGAAATGCGGGTGGGAGAAATTTTAAATTATCGGATTTCAAGAAAATTTATCTGATAGAATGGAAATATAGAGGCAGCGGCAGTATATGCGCATCCATATGCCTGACGCTTTTTTCCTAGGTGGATCTCCAATTTTACGCCATTTGTATTTGCTTCTGTCGGAGGAAGATGAGCCGCACGATGCACATCTATCGCTTTTATATCGATTTGTTAAAATATATATTTTGAAGATAAATATTTGCGAGTAAAATACATTTATAGCGTGTTCTAACCTATACTTGGGAAAATGCGATGAAATGTGAATCTTTATAGTACATTACATTTGTAACTTATTAAGATTAGTTGATCATGAATTCAAATGCGATGAAATGTGAATCTTTATAGTACATTACATTTGTAACTTATTAAGATTAGTTGATCATGAATTCAGTTTTCATTAGTAATGTTTTTTTTCGAACGAACATGTTACACATGATTTGTTTATTACGATTTATCTGACTAATATAATTTAAAAACTATAATACTAGCCCAAAAATTTAGTTTATTTGATACACACTGAAAATAATTATGGATTGCATCATGATAAAAATAAATAAAAATTTCATGTGAAGTGTCATGACTTTTAGCAAATCTTGATATTTGCACAAGTTCAATTCAATTAGTCCTCCCATTTCATACACCCGACGCTCAGCTTTGTTTTTCATTATTTTTTTATTCAAAAATCAAGAACATTAAACATTGATATCTAAAAAATTAAATATTTTTTCTCGCTTGTTTGAGGGATAAGTTCATGACTCGTGTAAGCTCAAATTAAGTGTTGTTGATTAATCGGGTTGAGCCAAGCTGATGCAATCATGGATAGTCAAACTCCAAGGAAAGAGTGGGATATTTTAGAATTGTCAGAGGGACCAATCACAAGAGGACGGCTAAAAAAATTCAAGGAGGCACTACATAGAATCATGAGCAATCAACAAGGGCTTACAAGCAAGGTGTAAAGTGGTGAAGGGTTCGTGATGCATGAGAGTAAGTTTGGTAATCATAGAAATATTATTCAAGTGATAAATGATGAGGAGTCCAGAAGCCTTGGAGTCCGAGCGGTCAAATCTTACTGCCCGAGCGCGAAGACCTGCGGGAAAATTCATTGTTTCCTAGTTTAAAGTCTTAATTATTTTGGTAACTAGATATTGATATCTTTTGGTTATGTAAACATGATATACACGAAATTTTGAACATTATTCGGATTATTCATTGATAGAATACATTGTTCTTGAGTTTTTCTCTCAAACAATAAAAGCTTTTGATTTTCTTCAAAATCAAACTTATCAAATTTTATACTTTGTGGCGGTTCTCGATAGTTCTGGCATGGATTGTCAAAGACAATTTCTTTGAAAGTTCGTTCGAGTGTCGATTGTTTATTTGTGATCATTTATTACTAAACCCCGTAGTTTAGGGGTGAAGGTCGAGCAATTACTTGATTCACAATGTCAGGTCAACACAACACGAATCCTAAATCGTCGTTGAATTGAGGGCGCGATTGCAATTAATCGTGTTTGCTTTTCTTACGTTAGAGGAGTCATATCACAAGCACAATATAATAATCTCCACTATATTATTAAAAATATCTATAATAAATACAAAACTATACTGTCATGGTTTATATTTTTTAGTTCATGATTTCAAAATTATAAAAAATAATAATTTCAAATTATATTTAGACTTTAATTAATTTTTACAATTATTATATCATATTTTTTATATAAAAATAATATACAAATAATATGAAGTGTGTGGATGAACTAGTATTTTTTTTTTTTGACGGTGAAAACTCTTGTAATTTATTGTAATTGGAAAATGTCTTTTATTACAAGATCAATCAACCAAAATGGAAAATTACCACACTCCCAAACAAAAGGGGAATGAGACGAACAAGCAAAAGATGCAATGGCATGAGCAACACAATTCGCAGAACGCCGAACATGACTAAGAATGGGGCTACCCTGAAGATCCAGAAGACGTCTGATATCAAGTGCTAGAGCTCCGGCATAACTGAAGTTCTCTTCTTCCCCCAAGACTGCTTGCACCGCGAGAAGAGAGTCCGATGAGATATGATGAAGCCGGATATTATGTGTGATAGAAATGGTGAGTCCTTTTAATATAGCGAGAAGCTCAGCATACAAGACAGAGGATGGCTTCTCAATTATGTTTCCAAAAACTAGTACCGGTTGTCCCTCATGATTACGGATTACGCCACCAATTGAATATCTATGAGTGTGCTCATTATAACAAGCGTCAACATTTATCCGAAGAGAGTGCATAGGCGGGGCCATCCAGGCTGTCGGAGCACACAATAGGTTACGGGCAGGAGAAATCCTCAAAGCACGCCGAGCTTCCCTGAAGTCTTGAAGAAGACTCTCACACCACTCTATATTGATAGCAGAATGACTGTCTCCACGGATGTGAGTGATTCGAAGTCTCTCACTCCAAATCGCCCAAGCACGCATCACAAATGACTCAAAATCATAAATACTTAGCTTTTCTTTCAACCAGAGGGAAATATCCACCACATTCAGATGACATGATAACTTTAGAATCGGCCAATAAAACGTTCTTTTCCAGCAGCGTTTAATAACCGGGCAAGTGAAGAAAGCATGCACAGTAGAATCACAAAGTTGACGACATAATGGACACTCTCCAAGAACCGGTACATGGTGTGCCAATAAATTCTTCCCCGTCGGAATAATGTTATGAATAACCCGCCACCAAAAAATACGAACCTTCGGAGGAATACTAAGAGACCAGATAAATCGCCACCATTCAATGGTATGATTACCCGAGCACGATGGAGGAGAATCAAAAAAGCCAATCGCCGCTTTATAACCGTCACGGACTGAATATTTACCCTTCGAATCGTATTCCCAAAACCTGAAATCCTCCTTTTGAGTTTGGGAAAGAGGGATGGCCAAAATGTCCTTGACAAGATGTGGAGGGAAGAGACTATGGATGAGAGGTTCATTCCAAGACTCCCCCTCGAGGAGGGTACTAACTGTAGCAAAATGTTCTGAATCAGGAGGAGGGGTCACACAATCTCGTGTCCATGGAATCCAGCGCTGTCCAAAAGTTGATATTTTCGATCCATCTCCCACTTTCCAACACAACCCCTTTTCCAGAAGTGGTCTACTCCATAATATCGATCTCCAAATGTAAGAAGGATTACTTTCAATGAAGGCATTCATAATATCTTGGTGACGAAAATACCTTGCTTTCAGGACTCGTGCAACCAAAGAACCTAGCTTAGTAATAATGCGCCAAACCTTCTTAGCCATCAACGCTCTATTGAAAGTCTCAAGATGTCGAAAGCCCAACCCGCCCTGGCACTTTGGCTTGCAAAGATCTCTCCATTTTTTCCAGTGCAGGCGCCTCCTCCCATCCTCCTTACCCCACCAGAAGTTAGCACATTCACGCTCAATCTCCTTGCAAATTGATTTAGGGATTCGAAAACATGACATAGCATAAGTGGGAATGGCCTGAAGAACAGATTTAATCATGGTTTCCTTGCCTCCGACAGAAAAGAACTTATTTCCCCATCCTTGAATTCTATGCACAACCTTTTCAACCAAATAACGAAATTGTAGCTTTTTACTTCTACAAGAGGCGACAGGAAGGCCTAAATACACATCATGTCCCTATACCACTGGAATAGTCAGAGCAGATTTAATTTGATCACACACATGTTCATTAGTGTTAGGACTGAATGACAATGAGGATTTCTCAAAATTGATAAGTTGACCCGAGGCCCTTTCATATAAATCAAGACAATTACGAACCACCATGCATTCCTCCAGTGTCGCTCTGAAGAACAGAATACTGTCATCAGCAAAAAACAAGTGTGAGATAGACGGGCAAGAAGGAGCAATCCGCACCCCAGATAAAAGTCGACGGTTTTCCAGAGATATGAGAGCCGAGGACAGGCCATGAGCACATAAGACAAAAAGGTAGGGAGATAGCGGGTCTCCTTGTTTCAACCCTCTACTAGGAGAAATATTCCCAACCAACTGTCCATTTAAGGAGAAAGAATATCGAACAGAGGTCACACACCGCATAATCTTCTCAACCCAAGCCGGAGCAAATCCCAGTCGAATCATCATTTCTTCAAGAAAGCACCATTCAACTCTATCATAAGCTTTACTCCTGTCAAGCTTTAACGCTGCATAACCTTTCTGTCCTTTTCTTCGATTTTTGATCCAGTGCAAAGTCTCAAAACTCAGGATAATATTATCAGAGATGAGGCGTCCTGGTATGAACGCACTTTGGAACTCATTCACGGTCTGATGAAGAATAGGACTGAATCTGTTCGTCAATGCTCTGGTAATTATTTTGTAGCAGACATTACAAAGACTGATAGGCCTGAAATCTTTCAAAGTCATTAGGTTTTTTATTTTCGAAATAAGTGTAACAATAGTATCATTCCAATCATCAAGACAACCCTCGTCATTTAGAACACTAAGGACAGCTGCTGTTACCTCGCCTTCAATCACATCCCAAAATTTCTTAAAGAAGAAGACCGACATCTCATCTGGGCCTGGGGCTTTGTCTGGATGCATGTCAAAAAGCGTCTTCCGGACTTCAAGAGCTGAGAAAGGCCCACATAAAGTAGAATTAAGATGACCATCGATTTTTGGCAACACGCAATCTAGAACAAGCCTCCTTGCATCCGCTGAAGGATTATTTGTCGAGAATAGATTACGAAAATATTGATCAATAATTTCAGCCATACCACTTTGCTCAGTACACCAGTCACCATGTGATGAAACCAAGCCCTTGATGTGGTTCGTTGTTCGGCGGTTCGATGCTCGGGCATGAAAGAACTTGGAATTGCGATCTCCGTGTGCTAGCCAATTAACTCGACTTCGTTGTCTCCAATATACCTCTTCTTTATATAGGTGATCACCGTGCAGTCTGGATTATTTTTTGCTAAAGAGTAAATATCACAAAATATGACTCGTGAGCTTATCTCACACAAGTTTTTGTCTTTGCTAAAATTCAAACTCAAATTGCTAGATAAAGTTTGGTTTGAAAGATTTTTTTAGATTGTGATTTTTAAGTAACATTTAATTTTTAATATTTCAAGCGGTATCAGGCATGTATGCGATTTTACTTTTTAAAAATAGAATGAGAAATGGAATCAAGAATAATGAATCCGTGGAAGAGGCATTGACCAAAATAGTCAAGGTTGAGACATTGAGATTATTAGTCTCTGGTTCGAGTTCGACTGATTGCGAATAGTTTTCTTAATTTATTTAAGTAGATTTAGTTGTTTATTTGAACTTTCTTTGCCCCAGATAAGCAAGTATCGGGTCCGTGCTCAAATCTCTTCAGTAGTGCATATAGTTATAATATATTTTTGTAGTTTGTAACAATATCATATTTGTACTCCGAAAAAAAAAAGAATAATGAATTCATTTTGACATAAAATTAAATAGTACAATGTAAATTGCAAATATGACATATGTTAGCTTTTTAAAAAATATATATATATATAAACAAAATCGTTCAAAAACTCTCTTTTTACTTCAAATTTCCAACATATCAAAAATCACGATGCGATTTGATAATTTTTCGAAAACTGCAATTTATATTAACAAATAAGATATAGCGTTGCGATTTGATTTTGTCGGTTGGTATGTTTTTTTACAAAGTATGATTGACATACAAACATGTTTAGTTTGATTCATGATATGTGATGAAGAAGAATATGCAATACAAAGAATAAAAATATGATGGATAATGATTAAAAAAATATGATAGATAGAGATAAATGAAATAACATGATAACTTTGGGGTTTTTTAAAAATAATGTAATTTTTTTAAAAAAATTCAAAAATAATGTAAAAAAAAAAAACTTTTCAAAACTACGGCAATCCGCAGATAAATGAAATAACATGATAACTTTGGGGTTTTTTAAAAATAATGTAATTTTTTTAAAAAAATTCAAAAATAATGTAAAAAAAAAAAACTTTTCAAAACTACGGCAATCCGCGTACGTGAGCAGCGTGCGCGTTTCGTAAGCACGGACGCTGCTCCACGTGAGCAACGTCCACGCTCCGTAAACGCGGATTGCCGTAGTTTTGAAAAGGTTTTTTTTTTTACATTATTTTTGAATTTTTTTTAAAAAAATTACATTAAAAAAAAAACCCGATAACTTTATAACTATTGGTATGACATAATATAATTAAATATGTATGTCGTAAGGACATACACAATAGAGTATTAAATAGACATTATAATGTCCATTTAACACGCTTTTTTCATTGTGAGAGAGGCCCTTCGCTCTTATTTTTTTATTTTTTGTAAAAATTTTTTTAGGGTTCTTTTGAATTTTTTATTTTTAAAATTTTTTTTTAACTTAATCATTTTTTTTGGATTTGTTATTTTTATGTTTTGTAACTTTTTTAACTTTTTAATTATATTATAATTTTAAATAAATCGTATTCATGTCTTGTTTAAATAATTCTTCTGTCATGGTATTTCTTTCGAACATCTATTTTATTTAATAAAAATATTTGAATAACAATAATATTAATTTTTAAAATTGATAAAAATATTTTATTAAAATGTAAGATTATTTTTAAAAATTAGAATAATAATGATTTAAATATTGTAAAACATATTTATTTAATATTAAAAAATTTAGATGATTGAGTGAACAGTGTGACCCATAAATAATGAATTTTAATGTTCAAAGGAACGTGAGTGAAAAAAAATATGTTGTTATAATAAGTATATGATAGTAGACCCCCACGATTTTTGATGAGTTTGTCGGTATTATAACAACCCACCATTTTGGATGTCCTAATGTAATGATATCCAAATTACATTGACCATGTATAGAAAATCACAACACAATTTTTTTTAGATATCTCACTAGTTAATTTTGTGAGACATAGATCTTATTTTGATCATCCATAAAAATATTATTTTTTATGTCAAAATATTATTTATTATTGTAAAAATAAGCATGGTTGAAATATCTCACCAATAAAAATTTATGAGATCGTCTCACATGAGACATATTATATATGTATATGTATATGTATATGTATATATTGGCCACGTCTGTCATGGATGCAACTTGGAAGCAATTAATTATATACTGGAAATTATTAAAAATAGTTGGCACTTAAATCGATGTAGTCGGCTGCCTTGCAATCTCGCCAACCATCAATCATTTTCTTTAAAAAAATCATATAAATTATTGCAGAATATCTAAAAGAAAAAAAAAAGACTTTTAAAAATAGTTCTGTTCGATAATTTTTAATTCCAAGTTCGATAGTTATTTTTTTTCAATTATTATACCAGATATAACAAATCGGAAGTGATTATTTAGGTTTATTTTTTATACAAAATATTAAACATCTAAATTTTAAAAATATATAAAACGATTTTCGCAATATTTTTTTGTTCGAATTTAGATAATTTTATATAAATATATGGAAAATGTTATTCTCGAATCATATCATAATGTAACATATATAAATGATTACATGCTGGAGAAAAAGTCATCAACTACTCCACGTATAAAAAAAGCAAGTGGACGATTATTTTAAAAGAAATTATTTTAATTTTTATTTAAAGAGTGTTTTAATAAGATAAAAAATTATTAAAAATAGTTAAAGTTATTTTTTATAAGTAGTTAATATATTAATGATGTATAAATTGATAAAAAAGTATTAAAAATAATATTAAATATAAAAACATAAAGTAGGTCTCTTGTGAGATTATTTCACGAATCTTTATCTGTGAGACGATTTAACCATACCGATATTCACAATAATTTTTCATGAATGACCCAAATAAGAGATCTGTATCACAAAATACGATTCGTGAGACCATCTCCTACAAATTTTTGCCAAAAACATAACTATATATTTGAAACACATAAAAATTAGAGAGTATGTCTCTTGTGAGATGTTATCATGAATCTTTATCTGTGAGACGAGTCAACCTACCGATATTCACAATAAAAAGTAATACTCTTACCATAAAAAATAATATTTTTTCATGGATGACCCAAATAAGAGATCTGTTTTACAAAATACGAATCGTAAAACAGTCTCATGCAAATTTTTACCAAAAACATAACCATATATTTGAAACACATAAAAATGAAATATTTATATTTAGGATATTGTAATAACATTTGAAACTATTCCGCATACTTTCACTTTTATCAAGTTTTTTAAATATCTTTTATATTGGTTGACATATATTTAATTTATATTATTATTTTAAATTATCGAACCTACTTCAAATATATAACTAATATATTCTCTATTGACGGTATTTTTTTTATCCTAAACTTGATTTTTTAAAATAATATTATATTTTATTATGTACAATTAAACATGCAGTCTTAGGCAGCTTTCAAAATGTTCACTCTCCATATTTTTATAAAATATTTAATATTGACCAAAATATAAATCACAATAAATTTAATAAAATATAAACCATCTCAATGTCATGTATTGTGGGACCGGGACGCTAATTCATTTCTTAATCATCTTTGGGAATAATTAGATCAATTAATAAACTGGGTCTAATTTTTTTTAAATGCGGAACCTGTATTAATTAAATGAGTAACACATGATAACCTATCTAATATAAACATTTAAGTAAAAGTACAAGTCTGGTACCATTACATTAAAATCAAATTAGGGTTCAACTACTATATATCAAGTGCTGAATCTTATCTATTTCTGATCCGGATCTCCACGCTAACTTGTCATCTCTCATCCTCTTCTTGACCCTGATCCTGTCCCACATGTTGTCATGCACACATACAAACACAACAACAGCCGGATAACTCCGGTGATAAATACATTCCCAGTATAAATCATGTATACATGCAGTCATATAAACAGATATAAAAGCATGAAGCAAATATCAATAACATGTATCAAATCTGAAAGACATGAATCAATGTAAAACTGTAAATCAACTCTGACTCATAATCTCTAACTCGACTCTTTCCTAATCTAGGGATCCCAATCTGAATAAGAACGTAACAATCTCTCACCTACTCTCCCGATCGTGATGACGGTACGTTCTTATTTACGGACTTTGGTCCTGTCCATATCGAATCTCGGCGATAGAAGTCGCTCTACTTCTAGGCAACATCGATATGACCAAACGTCCGGTGTCTTGGCACCTCTGCCCAAGACTTGGCCTCTCCGCCAAATTGGCATCTCCGCCAAATATCAGGCACATCAGCCCAAGGACTAGGCACATCCGCCCATGACTCCAAACATAACATATGCTTAACTATAAATCAATAGAATAAGCATATCAATCTCAAACATTGCAACATATCGAGGCAATGACAATCAAGTATGTGATTTTGGGAAACTCAAGTTAAATCAAACTCGAGTTGTGCAATCCCGGATCAACATTGATTTATACCTTTCTCTTCTCGGTCTGACGAAGTAGAAGTCTCGAATTCAAATCTGTCTATACTCAATCTGGTAATGACAATATCGAGGAGTACAATATCAATACACCATTCAAATCAATACTGAATATAATCAGAACTCAATCTAATTCTGTTTCAACGGCATAACGGTACAATCTCAATATACCCTGCGATACAAATCAATCAGATATCAATTCCCACAACTCATAATCGATAACAATACAAATCTGATATCAAATCTCAATCAAATCCATTCTGAAAATCATAACTGTTAATCGGGTTTCTCAAAAAGCTTGGGCTGGAAGGGAATGGGCTACTCAAGGATGAAGCCCAACTAGCTTGGAGGATAAACAAGCCCATATCAGTTGAGGACAGGTATTACGGTTCAAAACTGATAAAAGAGAGGGAGGAGGGGCTTCGTCGAGAAGGAAAAAAAAAGGAAAAACAGAGAACAAGCTTCCAGAGAACAAAACAAGAAAGGAGGAAACCCGGTGAACTATCAAGTCAGAAGGTAGAAGAATACTGAGCCAATATAAGAAAGAAGGAGAATCAAGGGAAGTAAGCTTGATCGAATCTTGTAATACTTCTTTCTTGTTGAATTGGTAAACTTGTTGTATTACAAACTCTTCTGGAAATTCAATAAAGATTGGTGGTGTTTCTCCGTGGATGTAGGTCTCTAAAAGGACCGAACAACGTAATCGTTGTTGTGTTGTTTCTTGTGGTGTGAAGTTGATTTTCTGGTGTACATGCTTGAAGCGTGAGTAATCTAAATTCGATAGTGGCTTGGTTGTTTGAGTACTTGATTTGATATTGGTGTTATTGGTTTGTTGATTCCGGTGTATAAGAAAGAAGACGATCTTTAACAAGTGGCGCCGTCTATGGGAAGCGAACCCAAACAATGGGAACGATGAAGTGTGATATTGAGAAGTTTACAGGGAAAAACGATTTCTCACTATGGAGAATAAAAATGAGGGTCATACTCATTCAACAAGGTCTGTTAGAAGCTTTAAAGAAGAAGAAGGAGATGTCTAGTTCAATTAAAGATAAGGAAGAACTCATTGAAAAAGCACACAGTGCAATCATCCTATGCCTTGGTGATAAACCTCTGCGGGAAGTAGCAAGGGAAGTGAAT
Organism: Primulina tabacum; assembly: GCF_025594145.1. Classification (NCBI taxonomy): domain Eukaryota; kingdom Viridiplantae; phylum Streptophyta; class Magnoliopsida; order Lamiales; family Gesneriaceae; genus Primulina; species Primulina tabacum. The sequence continues at coordinate 50,971 of NW_027459746.1, read as the reverse complement.
GCAGCTGCTGTGTGGAGTAAACTGGAATCCCTTTATATGACGAAGTCCCTGGCGAACAGGTTGTACCTGAAACAGAGACTGTACTCCTTCAAGATCAAGGAAGAACAGAGCCTTGAGGACCAAATTGAAGAATTCATCAAGATCCTGGATGACTTGGAAAATATTGAAATCAAATTGGAAGAAGAGGATAAGGCTCTCATACTCCTAAATGCATTACCAAGAACCTATGAACACTTCAAGGACGCAATTTTGTACGGGAGAGAACAAACAATAACACTTGAAGAAGTCTTGTCAGCAATAAGGTCTAAACAATTACAAAGAAAGACCACATCGAATTCAGAACCCTCGGGTGAAGTTCTAGTGACAAGGGGAAGGCCATAAAAGAGAACACCAAAATTTAAAAGAAATAGATCAAGGTCCAAAAGCCAAATGAGACTCAAGTGTTTCATATGTCATAAGGAAGGCCATTTCAAAAGAAACTGCCCCGACAAAATAAATGGAAACAACATAAACCAGCAGATCACATTGAAGCATCAGTGGTGACAGATGGTTATGAATCTGCAGATGCTCTTGTCATCACCACTGAAGATTCAAACACTCAATGGATACTAGACTCTGGTTGCTCGTTCCATATGTGCCCAAATAGGTCCTGGTTTGAGGAACTAACCGAAGCTGATGAGGGAATGGTTCTGCTATGTAATAATAAAGCTTGTAGAATCAAAGGAGAAGGCACAATAAGAATTAGAATGCATGATGGAGTGGACAGGTTGTTGAAGAATGTAAGATTTGTACCCGAATTAAAAAAAAATTTTATATCCTTAGGAACACTGGATTCTGGGGGATATACATTCAGATCAGAAAGGGGGACAATGAAGGTAATGAAAGGATCATTGGTAGTTATGAAAGCTATGATGAAAAACTCATTGTACCTAATGATAGGAAGTACAGTGATAGGCAAAGCTGCAGTGACACAAAGACTGGAACTCAACACAAAACTGTGGCACGAAAGACTGGGACATCTAAGTGAAAAAGGTCTCCATGAGCTGATGAAGAGGAAGCTGTTAGGTGAAGGATCAATTCAAACAATGGAGCTCTGTGAGTATTGTGTTTTGGGAAAATCAAAACGAGTAAGCTTCCCTGAGGCCAAACACACCACCTCAAGACCCCTTGAATACATACATTCTGATGTATGGGGACCTTCAAGAACACCCACACACGGGGGAGGAAGGTATTTTATGACACTAATAGATGACTTCTCGAGAAGGGTATGGACTTATATACTGAAAACAAAAGATGAAGTGGCAGGCAAGTTCAAAGAATGGCTGTTAATGGTGGAAAACAAAACTGATCGAAGAGTAAAACATATAAGGACAGATAATGGACTTGAATACCTGTCCAAACAGTTTAACAGATTATGCACAGAAAGAGGCATCTCAAGGCATAGGACAGTGGCAGGCACTCCACAACAGAATGGAATTGCAGAAAGAATGAACAGAACTCTACTGGAAAAGGTGAGGTGCATGATATTGAGTGCAAGGGTCCCTAAGACATTCTGGGATGAAGCTCTTACCACAGCCTGCTATCTGATCAATCGAAGTCCAACAAGCTCTCTGGGATTTAAGACACCCATGGAGGTTTGGAGTGATACTCCAGTAGACTACAAAGATTTAAACGTGTTTGGATGCCTTGCTTACGCGCATATAAAGCAAGATAAGCTGGATGCTAGAGCCCTGAGATGCATATTCATTGGTTACCCCGAAGGAATAAAAGGCTATAAAGTATGGAACTTAGAGCCAACAGGACCAAGATGCTTTAACACGAGGAATGTTGTGTTTCATGAATCAAAAATGGGATATGACTTAAAAGCTAAAAACTCAACCAGTGAGATCTCTGAGTTCAAGGAATCTCAAGTTGAGGTGGAGCCTGATGAGGAGACTCAAATGAAGGAACCAGAAACTCGAATAGACTTAGAGGATGATTCAACACGACAAACTCAAGAAGGGGAAACAAATGAAGAAACAAACACATACTCTTTGGTCAGGGACAGGCAAGAAGACAAATTAAGCCTCCCAAGAAATATGGTCAACTTGATCTGACATGGTATGCATTAACGATAGCTGAAAAATTGGAAACCATGGAACCTTCATCCTACAAAGAAGCGGTGACGAGCAACTGCAGTAAGAAATGGATAAAAGCAATGGATGAGGAGATGGATTCGTTAAGAATGAAACATGGAAACTTGTTGATAAACCCAAGGATAAAAAGGTATTAGGATGCAAATGGATTTATAAACTCAAAGAATCAAATCCAGCAACTAAGGATATGAAATACAAGGCAAGATTGGTTGCAAAGGGCTACACTCAACGTGAAGGGATAGACTTCAATGAAATTTACTCACCAGTAGTAAAATACAGCTCAATAAGATTAATTCTTGCCTTGGTCACTCAGCTGGATTTAGAGCTACATCAGTTAGATGTCAAAACCGCTTTCTTACATGGAGAACTTGAAGAAACAATCTTCATGGAACAACCAAAAGGTTATGTCACAACTGAAAATCAAGAAAAAGTCTGCCTCTTACAGAAGTCTCTTTACGGTTTAAAACAAAGTCCTAGGCAATGGAATAAGAAGTTTGATGTTTATATGAAAGAGATAGGAATGCACATGAGCGATTTTGACAGTTGTGTCTATCTGAAGAAGGAAGGAGGAAGAATCATGTTGTATCTTTTGATATATGTAGATAACATACTCATTGCCAGTGACAACATGGAAGAAATAAGGATGATGAAACAACAACTGAACATAAAATTCGAAATGAAAGATTTGGGAGAAGCAAGGAAAATTCTGGGCATGGATATTCAAAGACATAGAACAGAAAAAAGCTTGTTTCTAAGTCAAGGACAATACTTAAGGAAGGTATTGATAAAGTACAACATGCACAAGGCTAAGACAGTATTATCACCACTTGGACAACAGTTCAAACTCTCAAAAGATCAAACTCCACATGATGAAGAAGAAACTGAAAGAATGAAACACATTCCATATGCAAGTGGTGTGGGGAGCCTAATGTATGGAATGGTTTGTAGCAGACCTGATTTAGCGTTTGCCATAAGTGTGGTATCAAGATGCATGGCTAATCCTAGACCAGCTCATTGGGAAGGATTAAAGTGGTTATTGAGATATGTGAAAGGAGCTGCAGATATGTGACTAAAATTCAAACACAGAAGTGAGAAAGAACAACCATTAGTGGGCTATGTGGATTCAGACTTTGCTGGAAATATGGACACTCGAAAATCCACAACTGGATATGTTTTCACCGTGTTTGGGACAGCCATTACTTGGAAAGCAACACTCCAGTCAGTCGTGGCACTATCAACCACTGATGTAACGTCCCGAAAATTTGATGGTCCACGTAAACCACATGCATGCAAGTTATTAAATTTCTTTGTTATTTTATTAAATTGTTTTAAAGATTTAAATGCATGTTTATTTCGTTAATTGTGTTTTAACACATTGTTTATTTAAACTTCATGCAATCTAGGATTTTTATTTAAATTATGGATTTAAATTATTTTATGCATTCTATGCATAATTCATGCATGATATGATTTAATTCATGAAATTTTAAAAGTTCACGCATTAGGGTTTCTAGGTGCATTTCACGTTTGAACGAGGATCGGAGACGGGAGAATTTTCAGAGAAATTATTTTATTACACGAATTATTTTTATAAATTAATTTAAAGCGTTTTTAAGTGTATTTTTCGAAAATGAGATTTTATTGGGTATTTTTACCCGCGTGACTTTAGTTTCAACAGTATGCAAACTTTATCGATTCGGGAGACTTTTTAAGGGTTCGGCTAATATTTTCAACACGAAATATTTTTTTGGGAGTGAGTTTGAGCTTAATGGGCCTACTTTTGAGTTTATAGGGCTTAATTATCTTTTTAATCTTTAATTAAACAATTTAGGCTCATTAACTAATATTTTATCTATATAATTAACCCTTAAAAACCATTTACCCTAAACCTAAACTTTGTACCAGCCGACACCCCATTCAGAGCACCATCTCCCTCTCGTTTTCATCAATTATAGCTAGAGGCCCCATCGGTTTTCCACTTGTTCTTGCAAAGAATTTCCTCCAGCCATCATCTCGGGTCCCTCGCGTGTGTGCATCATTTAAGGCATGCTTTGTATCCCCTTTGCTGCATCATTCACGTATATATATACCTGATGTGTGAAACTATTTGATCGGTCCTTGAGTAGGAAGAATTCTTTTCAGTTTTTCATCTTTTGCCATGCATTTCTCTTAATTGCTACTCACGATTTCTGTTATGTGGTGCAAGGGGCTGTTGTATGAGGCTGTCAAGATTCTGTACAGAGCGGGAGTGTGAGGCGTAGGCGCTGGAAATGGGAAGTGATCGGGTTTGGTTGGAAGCGTTAAGGGCTGTGCAGATCGGGAGGTTAGTGCAGGGGTTCGGTCCTTCTTTCTGCCACGCCAGCTGAGCGAGGGCCTTCTCCAGCCCTGGACCAGACCCTGGTGGGTCTGAATCAGGGTCTGAAATGGCTCGAGCCACGCTGGAAAGGAGGGAACGAACAACCGAGCAAGGGCGAGATGGGTTAGCCGCGGTAGGAGATCCTTGGTGATTCACGGTTCATAGAGGTTAGCGGCTTGCATGGGGCCTGGGGCGTGGGTCTGGTAGGTCCATTAGGGTCTTGTCTTGGTCCCTACTAGGTTGGGTTGTGGCTGGTGCGAGCTGGTGCGAGCGGGGAAGCGCTAAGATGCGATGGGGTCATTTCGGGTTTGGAGTAGGGAAGTTGCGATTTTTCAGCAAGTTTCCAGCAACTGTTAGAGGTTTGTCTCGTGAGTTTAGGGGCTGGAATTGCTGGGGTTTAGGACTCTTAAGTGCCTAGTAGGTGTGGTAAAAATTTGAGAAAGTTTTGGTTTAATTTCGAGTCGATTCAGGTTAAAACCGGGACCCCAGTCCAAGCTTTAAAACGAATCGGTTAAGTTCTGATTTTGGCTCGGGTATTACGTCTAGGAATACTTTTAAATATGTATTGGGATATTGTAAGGAGTTTGGTAAGCTTCGGGTCAATTTTAGAGGTCCAGGGATGAAACGATAATTTTTGGGTTGACATGGGCAAAATGGTCATTTTGCATCCGGGGTGAGGTTTTGGTCATGGCAGCGCCCTGAGCACAAATTATGATATTTTTAAATGTTCATGCATCACGTTTATGATTTTTACGAAATTATGATAAATACGGTGCATGCTTGGTTTAAAAGAAAAATTATGTATATGCATACTTTTATTAAGTGATGAATATGATGACACGTTTTGAAGGAAGTGATTTAGTTGTGACTAACACGATGACACGATGATATGATTGGAGATATCGTGAGAGAAAAGGCCCCAGAGGGAGCCCGTTTACGGGAGAAAGCCCCAGAGGGAGCCCGACGATCGTATTTCCATTGACATGATATGATGACATGATAGGCTCGGGCTCAGTTGACGGGTGAGAGTGTCGCTGATGTCCCCCGCCGCCGGGTACCGCGGTTACACGTAGATGGATCCATCGACTGACATGATGATACGAAAGTCACAGCTAATGAACGGAATTCAAATTAAGATTTTAACACGTATATGCTGATACGATGATACATGCTATTACCATGTTTTGACAGGTCACAGTTACGCATATGATATGATAACATGATGAGACATGTTTTGACACGTTACGATTTTACACGACACGCTTATGGTCATGTTTTTAAGCTCATGAAACGTATTTTGATTATGCTATTTTTCACTGCTGTGTGCTACGTATATGTACTTGTTATTACTGGTACAGGTGTGTTGAGTCATTAGACTCACTAGGCGTGTGTGATGCAGGTGAGCATTTTGGGTAGGAGACAGGAGGTGCTGAACTCTGAGTAGGCAAACCTGGTGCAGTGACACGACTCGAGGACCACATGTTTTCCGCTTTATGATTTATGAGATATGAGATGATATAAACATTTTTATACGTTGATGATTTTAAGAATTTTTATACGTTTACGTTTATGTTGATTTTGGATGACGTTAGTATTTTTTTTAAATTGCGTCATTCTTGTTGGCAAATAAATACGATTATTTTAAATGCAATTTTATAATTGCAAGCAAAAAAAATATATATTTCCTCACTTTTAAAACGAGTAGACGTTTCAACTGAGGCAGAGTTTATAGCTGCCACCGAAGCCATCAAGGAAGCTTTATGGCTAAAAGGTTTCATTGGTGAACTTGGAATAAGACAAGATGAAGTAATTGTACATTGTGACAACCAAAGTGCAATACATTTGTCAAAGCATCAGGTATATCACGAACGGTCTAAACATATTGATGTAAAGATGCATTTTGTCAGAGACATTTTGAATAGAAAGGAAGTGTCCCTGAAGAAAATTGCATCAGAGGATAATCCCGCCGATATGTTAACAAAAACACTGCTTTATACTAAGTTCAAACATTGCTTGAACTTAGTAAATGTAGTGGAAGACAAGTAAAGTTCGTCTAAGGAAAAGAAGCAGCCAACCTTTAGAAAAAAGGTGGAGATTGTTAATCGGGTTTCTCAAAAAGCTTGAGCTGGAAGGGAATGGGCTACTCAAGGATGAAGCCCAACTAGCTTGGAGGATAAACAAGCCCATATCAGTTGAGGACAGGTATTACGGTTCAAAACTGATAAAAGAGAGGGAGGAGGGGCTTCGTCGAGAAGGAAAAAAAAAGGAAAAACAGAGAACAAGCTTCCAGAGAACAAAACAAGAAAGGAGGAAACCCGGTGAACTATCAAGTCAGAAGGTAGAAGAATACTGAGCCAATATAAGAAAGAAGGAGAATCAAGGGAAGTAAGCTTGATCGAATCTTGTAATACTTCTTTCTTGTTGAATTGGTAAACTTGTTGTATTACAAACTCTTCTGGAAATTCAATAAAGATTGGTAGTGTTTCTCCGTGGATGTAGGTCTCTAAAAGGACCGAACCACGTAATCGTTGTTGTGTTGTTTCTTGTGGTGTGAAGTTGATTTTCTGGTGTACATGCTTGAAGCGTGAGTAATCTAAATTCGATAGTGGCTTGGTTGTTTGAGTACTTGATTTGATATTGGTGTTATTGGTTTGTTGATTCCGGTGTATAAGAAAGAAAACAATCTTTAACAATAACAATTTCATACGGTATCTGTTCTTCAATCCGGTTTCGATGATACGATGTTTACTATGTCAAGAACACCATATATCAATCATATCTGATTCTGGCGATATCATAATTTTAAATCATATCAAAAACATAAGAAACTTACGTCCAGTTGAAGCTCTTATCGCTAGGAACACGGTACTGAAGTCGAATTAAAATTCAGACGGTCGGATCTTGCGAAATCTTGAAATTTCTCGTTTGAAGAACTTAAGCTTTCTCCCAACAATTTTCGTTCTTTCTCTGCCAACTTTCGAAGGAAATGAAGAAGATTTACCAATTTATTGCATGGTAAAGAAACATGGCTTCATCTTTAGTCTGCACGTCTCGCGTATATGCGCGACCCTCGGCGCATATGCGCGAGACACTATGTCTCGGCGCGTAACCTCCTGGCAGCCCGCACATATGCGCGCCCTCGCCCGTCGCATATGCGCGAGGTTCTTTGCAACTCTCTGCCATACTCGAGCACATGCGCGAGGCCTAGTCGCGCATATCCTACCTCGCGCATATGCGCGAATATGCGCCCGGCGGGGTCGCGCATATGCGCGAGGGCTCATCCTCGCACATAACTTCAATCTTCATTCCGGCTTTTTCGGTCTGATCCGTTCCGTCTATAATCATTTCAATTATCAACAAATCATTTCAGATTACAATAATCAAAATCTCGGGCATTAACATGTATGATTTGTTTATATGTGAGACGGATCAACTGAGACCATCTCACACAAGTTTTTATCTTGTAAAAATTTGAAACATGCTGGTACTATAACATTTAAACTATTACTCTATGTGTATAAATTTTATTTTAAAAATATTTAAATTATTTTTCTAATATATTTTTTGTATTTTTGTTATATATATTACAAACATATTCAAATTTATTTTCGTAGTTTTAGAGAATTAAGATTTTAAACTTCAAATTCACTAATTATATATTTATATAAAGTTTTATATTTGTTAATTCGTCCAATAATAAAAAATATATTTTGTTAATTAATGTGTAAATAAATAAATTATGTATTTTATTTAAAATATTTTAATCATTAAAACTTTTATAAAATAATTCAATAAGAAAAAAAAAATTTATTACGACAAAAATATTATTTATTATCATATATATATATATATATATAATCGATTCAATATCCAATATTTTAATAAATAGCAAGCTGACACGACACATATAATTATCACGGTGGGACCCGCGATAAGGTGGAGGGCGCAATAGACAAATTCATTGGCCTTTTAGTCAAGTCGTCGTTATCTCCTTCCGTTCATCTCTCTCTCTCTCTCTCATTCAGCTGAATTTCTGTGGGTAAATTTCCTCGAGGCTTAACAGAAAGATCTTGTACATCACCAGATTGTTTTGTTGATTTGTTACCGACGACAATCACCGACTGCGTGTTATTAGGACCGGATCTGAATTTTATTGTTCTGTGTTTATTTTTCTTTTTTGTTCTTGCTTTCATGGTGATTATTTGGAGAGTAGTTCCTTGAACATTTTCCCCTATTTATGCTGCTTTGCTGTAGAATCGGCAAAACTTTCTGTGTATAATCGATTATAGGGGTATGTTTGTGTTTGTTTGTTTTTTTTAAAAAAAAATTAACTTGTTGTTCAATTTTTCTCCTTCAGAAACAGGGCGATCGTTGTTGGTGGTTTTTTTTTGTTAGTTGATTTTTTTTTTGCTATGTTTGCTAGATTAGGTTAGAATTTTTTGTATTTCTCATACGTGGTTTGTTTCTCTGTTGGATGAATTTGGTTGTAGTTTCCATTGAAAGATTTGGAGTATGAAATAGCTTGCCGTTTAGATGTTTTCACTGTTTTGAACTTTGTTTAAATTAATTCTGCTGTTTTCTGTATTGCGCACTTCTTTTTATTCTACGGCTGCCCTGATTTCTGGGAATTCTTTTCTAGGTTCATGCCGATTCCAGGAAATGAAGAGGTTTGTCGTCTGATTTTAAAGCATAGATAGTGCTTAATTAGTTTATTTTTGAAAATTTTTATTTAGTCAAAATTTATCTGCAGCCTGGGGTACTTTCCCCGCAGCTGGAGCAGCAACAGCAGTTTATTAATTTCTCTGGGGCGATTCCTATCAAGAAAAGGAGATTTCCTGTGGTTCGGTCTCCATCTCCTTCCCCCGAAGAAAAGACCTGTTTTTCGGAGGAAAATGAGTCGAAGGACAAGAATGATATTAATAATATCCCAGGTGGAGGGTCGTCAATTGGTACGTCTAAAGATATGTGTCATCCGTGTAAAGTTGAAGAGAAATTTTTTTTGGAACTGATAGTTATAAAAGAACAAGTTACTGACACTCGTGTTGAATTGGCACAAGATAAAGTGGATACTTCTTCCTTGAAGCCGCAGGAAGTAAATCCGGATATCGGTTTGGGTTTTCTTTTGAATGAAAAATCTGCAGAGCCAGAAGTTTCGGGAAGCAGGGTTGGTGCCGAGATTTTGAATGTCAAACAGGAACTAGTTGGTGGAAAAATTGAAGGAGCTAGTCAGCTCGAATTATCTACTTGTCTGAATAATGTTGGATTGTTTTTAGGAGCAAATAAACCATCTATTCCTGCTTTGGAGCAGAAAATCAGTGAAGGTATCAGCCAAATACCTGGCAAGTCAGATCTCTCATCCCTGAGTTTGCTTTCAAAACGGGAAATGCTAGTTTCACATGATAGCAATAATAGTACAATTAGTGATGTTAGCAGTCTAGCATGTGTTAAACGATCTAACTGGGATCTGAACACGACTATGGATGTGTGGGAGGGTTCTGTTGCTAATCAAGCAGATGTGCACAAGGCTTCTGGCATTGATGGATTTACCAAGTCCGATGTTGAGCATGGCGCGAAAGCTTCTTTGAACACATTGAACAAGGGGAATCAAATTTTGGAAGAACATAGCTCTAACTCTTCTAATACATCTGTACAGCGTAGCCTGTACAAACCTGAAGATATCCTTAACTCTTCTAATACATCTGTACAGCGTAGCCTGTACAAACCTGAAGATATCCTTAGTCTTAGTCTTTCTATTCCTTGTAGAGAGTTGGATTTGTGTGGTGAGCATTATTCGTTATCAGATAATATGGGCTCTGAAAGTGTTGATTCGAGAGTGAACTTGGGACGGCCGCAGTTGCCAAATACGAATTTGACATTTACTAATGTTGAAAGTGTCAAATCAGAACCTGTCGATGAGAATTCAAAACTTGATTGTAGCACTAGTAATAGCAGTAATATGGTTTTATCTAAACTTGCTTCTGTGAAAAAAGAATGTTTTGAAAACCACAGCACTGGATCTGTTTTTCCCCAGAAATCAGTGAAATCTGAACTGGTTCAGGAGGGTAATAAGGAAAGCTTCAAGTCTAAAGGTGCTATGCTATCACCATCTGTTGCAAAGAATGGAACGGTTATGCAGCATCAAGATAGCTCAGCATCTTCTTCCGCTTTATCAATTCCTTTGACACCTCAGAATTCACGCCCTTCGAGTTTTTTACTGCTAAATCAGTCTGAACATTCTTTACCGTCTGAAGAAGTACTTGGCCACAGCTATATAACGGATGAACAGAGTGACAGCCTGGTTTCTAAATTTGCGAGTCAGAATGGCAAACAGTTAAAGTTGTGCATGACAGAGGAGTCAAGTGTTCTCAATGCTGGTAACTGCCGGTTGGCTTTGGTTATTGAGAAATCTAACGATTTGCGTGGAAACAATGAGCTTACTGTAGACAATGAGGAAAAGATGAATGTATCAACTAAAATGCCCGAAGAAAGAAACCATATTACCTGCATGGATATAGAAGAGAAGATGCATGACAAGGAAGATGATGATTATGAGGATGGTGAGGTTCGAGAACAGCTAAAAGATTCAGTTGAAGAAGATGTGAGGGTAGTTGAACCGAACTCAGAAAATGTAGTACTTGTTAAATGTGATTATAACATTAATGAACAAAACGCTAACACACCTGTTTCTGATAAAAAAGTCACTGTAAAAGAAAATAATGATGAAGCTATCTGTAGTAAAACTGAAGAGGGTGCCGTTTGTTTTGATGAGCTTAAAAGTGTGGATAAAATCTTGCAGAAACCAGTATCAGACATTTTGAAAGAAGTTGATTCTTTTGGAAAGAAATCGGTCTGTGTTGTCACTCCGGATAAGCCGCTTGATCTACTGTCAGAAGATGTTAACAAAAGTGACGATAATGAGTTGTACACAGCGACCAATGATAGTCATTCAATGGGTGCTACCCTTGGTGGTGATGCTATTGATAAAGTCGTTGATATCTGTCCAGTAAATCATAATTCAGCTTTGTCTGAGGTGAAAGTATCTGCAGATGGCAACAACATTGTTAAAGATTCCAGTAGTGTTGCCAATAAAAGCCGGATCATAAGTTTACCTTGTGCTACCACTGCCAGCTCTCCATGTAAAACAAGATCACTGTCGGGCAGGGTGTTAACACCACAAACTGGAAAAGAAAAATATTCTAATCTCGAAGGGGATATACGCCCACGCTGGAATAGGTGATCATTTGTGACACTAATTGATTTTCTTCTTACTTGTATAGTACTTATTTTTTGATCAAAATAAATTATGATAATTCTGCACCTGTTTTTCAATTTTCAGAGAGCAACTTTATATTGATGATCCCAACAAACGTGTGAAAGATAGAGTGCATGGTCAGTCATTTAGGAATTCAAGACACAGTTTCGTGCTTGGAAAAGGGAGGGTGTTTGGTAGGTTTGGCCGCCTACATAATGAGTGGGACTCTGATCGTGATCGTGAATCAGAAACTTATAATGGTCGAGCTGATTACCGGGTCTTCAGACATAAACAATCTTCTTCCGTTGCTGGCGAATTTGAATTTAATGACTATGATATCACACCTGATGGCACCTCTTGTAATGGTAGGGAAAAGACAATGATCGATGAGTTACCTTCATTACGCCGTCCATCCTTAAGAAGGCTATCTCCTGGAGATATAGATGGCCAGGTAACGAGGAACACTCAAATGCCTCGTAGATTTCCTAGAAACATCAGCCCAAGTAGATACAATGTTGAAGATGGATCGGACTTTATGGGGCATCGACACGAGGAAAAGTTAATGCGGCATTTGTCTGATGATATCAGAGATTCTGTTTTCCCTCGTCAGCAAACTAGGTATGACGAACTTGATGGTCAGCTTCGAAGGAATAGGAATTTTTCTGCTGTGCATAGGAAAGATTATCCTCAAAATTTTTCAAAATCTCCAGTTAGATCCCGTACACGCTCACCAGGCCCTTGGTCATCTCCTCGTCAATGGTCACCCGATGGACATCCTGACTCAACACAGCAGAGATGTCCACCTCTATTTAGGATGGGAAGGATGAGATCTCCTGAACACGCTTGTCGCGATGAGATGGTCCCTAGAAGACGGGTATCTCCTCCATACATTTCCCAGCATACGAATGACTTGAAAGATTTTGATTTCGGGCGGGAGCAAGTTCATCGAAGGCCTATCAATTCAAATAGGAGAAGCCCCCCTCGGCGATTGTATCCCTGTGGAACTGGCAGATCTGATGTGTTGGATTCTCGAGAGAGGACTGATGGTGATGAGTATTCCAATAGACCAGGGCATTCTGATAGGTTTCAAGAGCTTTGTAATGATGGAAGTATGGCTGAGAGAAGAAACTTAAGTGAGAGACGAGGTTTTGTTCGTCCATTTCGATCTACTTATGACACTGATAATGGAAACTACCATTTACATTTGAATGATCGTCCCAAGCCTTGCAGATTCTATCAGGACACAGATACCGAGTTTGTTGAGAGAAGTGACATTAGAGAGAGGGAGTTTGATGGGCGCATAAAGCATCCTCCACCTCTTAGTGTACCCAGGCGAATGAGGGATATAGAAGAGCAGCAAGATGGAAGTCACAGACCTGGTGGGCGGGGCTGGCATGATGATGGGTTCTCTGATGTATCTGGAGTGAAAAGAAGAAGATTTTGACTTGCTACCAAAAAACTATGCAGTGGACCACAACTTGGCTGGAAATCAGCTACTTTCTTCCAGTCGCATGGCACCAAATTTTCAGCAAAGATCCAGTTATATATCTTATTTTTTGAGATTAAGTGAATTGGTAATACCACGAGTATTAACATTTCTTGTATGAGATTACTGGATGCTCGTGATAGATTTGAGGTATGGACTTCTAAAATTGTTCCTGATTAAACATGGGCGTGGTATTTTAATCAAAACTTGGCTCTTCATCTTGTGATGGTTGTTCCCGGGAAAAATTTGGATTGTTCAAGCTCATTGGACTAAAGACCAGCCATGGATGCAGCATTAGAAATTTAATTTGCCAATATTGGTCGTTATGAATATCTTTGTGGTAATTACCTGATGGAATACTTAAATGACTTGTTTCACATATTCATCTTCGGTGACAAGTGAGATGGAGTTCTTATTCAGTACCCAAGATATCTTCATAGTTGCTCCTTACTTGATTCTGGCAAAGATGCTAGTGCTACGATGATTGGTGCCAGCTGTTTAGTTTTTCACCTGGTTGAATGCATGCAATTATTACAATGATTCAGCCGTCCCTTTTCTGGAAATAATTACGTAGTCAGAGGATAGTCTCTTTGAAGGAACATTATTTAAAAAGTTGCTGTGGTCTTTTATTTGTGAATTGTACTCTTGTCCAGTGCTTTGGCCTGAAGACTATCTAATGGTGTTTAGTGAGCTACACCACGTCATAACATAACCTCATCACCAAACCATTCCTTTCAGGTGATTATTACATGTGGAATGTGGTTTGCTCCATCAAACACCTGCTAATTTGATCACTTGTGCATTGTGTTCCATTTTCAGCCCTCATGGTAGATGATCTCATCATGTTCAGCTTGGAGTTTAGATGATGTGATATCATAGACTTGAACTCAAGGGGTGAATTTAAGTTCGAACTCTCATCTCAGATACCCTCGGGGGGTGAATTTAAGTTCCAACTCTCATCTCAGATACCATTGCCAGCAGTGTAAAGGATTCAATTTATTTTTGTCTCTTTTAATTTTGACATTAAGGATGATAGTGTTTGGCCTATAGACTGCCATTCTTTTCACCTTTTTACTGTGACATGGAAGTATTTATATAGAAGTTAAAACAACTTTGCTGGCGGCGACCACTTATTGGTTGAGCTACTGCTGCTGTTTCTGGACTTGACCGATTTCGATGACAGGTGAATCCTCTCAGTCAAGAAGATAGTTGACAATGTTGAAAATATGAATTCCTGGAATTAAGATGAAAGTTATTTCTATTTATTCTCAAGAAATTTTGCGCACAAGAGTCTAAATTAGGTGCTAAACTTTGAGATTGGTAGCTTTGGCTACCCCTGAATCAAACTCTTGTGTTTAAACCGACAGGTCCTGATTTGGTACACACAACTAAACAGATATGTTTTGATTCACCTGTGTTATGGGCCCGGTTCGAAAAATATTTAGAGGTATTCCGGATGTTGACCTTTTTTGAAATAGATCGAAACGGAAATGGAAAGGTCCCTTGATAAAGAACTAGGATTTCTTCCCTACCTTCGCTGTTGGGATATTTTTTAGGGTAATTGTCTGTGAAGGAATTTGAGCTGCAGCTCTACTGCACCAATTGTGATCCTCTTGGAGAAGGAAGTGATTGGACTCTGTTTTGCAATCTGAGTGTAAAACTTACAAATTCTTTCTCCAGAAGTAAACAAATTGGATGATCTCTTCTGAATATATAATCTTATAGGACCCTCCCCTCCCCTCCCCTATTATTCGATAGGGCAGTTTGTCGTTCAGGTTGGTTGGAGTTTGATACAAAGAATGGGATGCCCCATTTAGATTAAAATGGTCTCATCTTACCAAATGGTCCCAAAAACCAAAAGTTGGACGGTAAATGTGCTTTTGCACCTTTGTGCTTAGATAATTGTGGTCTCAAGGAGAAGACAACCTTGTTTTCCTGCGAAAGCTAGCTCTGTGTAAAGGAAAGGAACCTTTATGGGTAGGATAGGATTGACCCACCGGCAGGATGGAAACAAAAAATACTAGGAAGGCTGGAAATCAGTCTAATATGTTGACAATCAATTTAATTAATTGGGCTCTATGTTATCCGGGTGTAACCTATCTCGACTTATAGCCGGATCGGTTTTATTTGTAGTTATGTACCCCTTCCGGCCCTGTTACGGGACAAGATCCTCTCGTTTACCAACCTGGTTCTGAGTTATTGTTATTGTCAGGACTGCTAGCCATATTTATCAAAACCTTCATTAAATATTTTTTAAAAAACAGTCTTTGATCATATAGAGCGACAGGGATTTTAACGGATGGTAATTAGAACATGCATGGGTTTTGTGAAAGTTTTGAAGTGTGCCAAGTCAAGATTGGTGCATAGTGGAAATTGGTATACTTTTATCCGATCTTTTGCTTGTCCATAAACGTTTCACATGATTTTGCCCAAATTACAGTGGAAGATTTATTTCGTGCATGTTCATAGGATGTATCAAAGCATGCATGGGTTTTGAGTGAGATTCATTAGATTTACAGTCAACATGGAATGGAGTAAAAATCCCCCAATATTAGTAAAATCACAAAAGCTCTACCGTCTCACGAGTCAATTGTGTGAGTCAAATTTCTTACTTGACTCGATATATGAAAATCACGAGGGAGATCGTTTATTAAAATAAAACTAGGAGGAAGATCGTGTATTAAAATTTATAAAACCAAAATATCTAAGCACAAAAATAAATAAATATATTTTATTTGGTGTGGGAATTGTTGGGAGAGATGGCGATGGTATGGTTGTTTTTGCTTTTGGGAAGCTTCTGTCAGGCCAGTTTGACAACATTTAGCATAAGCTTTATGTTGTCCTTGAGAGGTGCGAAGTAGCCGCCTCTCGTTTATCTATGCAGAATTGGATCGTGGATGCACTTTCATCTTTTGGCCCTACCATCCTTTACCAGATTGCGCAATGTTCTTCCTGGCAATATCATCCAATTCTCACCAAGATGAACAAATCATCTTGCTTTCTAACATGTTCTAAATGTACAACATAGTTTTGTTTGGGAGGACCACACAACCCTCCTGGATTCGCTCTGTTGTACAAACTGATTGATCGTTTTCACGAATAATATATGATTTTTTTTTAATTAAAAAAACATCTTTCATAGAATAATATTATGAGTAAGTCTCTTGTGAGACGATCTCACGAATTTTTATCTGTGAAACGGATCATTCCTACCGATATTTACAAGTAAAAGTAATATTCTTAGCATAAAAAATAATAATTTTTCATAGAGGACCCAATTACGAGATCTGTCTCACAAAATACGACCGTTAGGATCGTTTCACACAAGTTTTTGTGTAATATTATTTATAAAACCAAAATACATGTGATCCGCTTAAATCCAACTCAATAAAATTGGTGGTTTTCAATATCTTTATATGATTTATATCTTTGTGGGTTTTTCGTTACTATGTAGATACTCAATTTTTTTTTAATTTTAAATTATTCTTGTAACTTTGTTTACAAACTTTCACTTAAAAAAAGACAAAATTATTTTCTATTTGTCATAAATTTCTCTAGCGGTGTTATGTTTTCTATTATTTACCCAATGATACATTTTGAAAAGAAAGAAAACAAACTGGAATGCTAACAAACGGCAACTATATATTTTTTTTTAATCGAGCAAACTAAATTTATTTATTTTTATTATTTACAATATAATAATTTAATTGTTTCAAAATTAGATGTCAAAAAAATTGACGCTTTCATATTTTAATTAAAAATATAAACGTCTAAAATTATTTCTAATTTATAATTGAGATTTTTTTACTAATGTTTTTGAAACAATTTATAAAATTTTAAAAGCTTAGGGTAAATGAGGTGAGAGTGAAAAAAATATTTTAGTTGGTTGGATTTTATCATTCCGATTTTCTCAACTTTTTATTTATTTATATATTTTTTCTCATTTTTAATTTTTAAAATTATTTGATAATAAATATTTATAATTTATTTTTTATAATAAATAAAATTAATAAAAATTTAATAATTTCAAAATTTTAAAATATAAAAAATTATAATAAAATTTATATTAATAAGTTAAAAATAATAACTATCACTAAGTGATAGTAATATAATAAATAAATAAAATAACAATGATAATAATTACCAAAGAAATATAAAATTCTGAAAAATAGTAAATAAAAAATCTTATTGAAATATTAATTATATATTAGGAAATGGAATAAAGCCCGAGAAATAGATTCGCGCCTGCGTCAGCAACGATCAAGCTTCAAAAACTCCTTAAACGTAGCTTTCTTCCTTCCCCTCTTCAATTCCCAATTCTCTCTTCCCCCCTTTGAATTTCATGTTGCATGCAGATGCTTTCGATCATTTTCTTCCCCATTTTTCATCCACGCAGCTAATGGATTCGTCCAACCGACGCCATTAACGATGCTTCGAACGACCAGCTTTTCGAACCATCACGATCAGATCACTTGATGGCCCGCGAGCATCGATTTTCGCATACAATACATCCAGATTTGGCGGGAATCATAATGGGTAGTTACAATTATTACAAAATGTTTGGGTGTTTCAATCGGAAGTTCAAGATCAGCGAGGCCGAGCCACCGCCGGACGTGAGGGCAGCGTTTGTCCGGTACGTGGGGGACGGGGCCCACATGAGGGCTGATCAGCTTTTGAAGTTTTTGGTTGAGTATCAGCAGGAGGTGGACTGCACGGCCGCGGATGCGGAGGCGATAATACAGGGAGTGTTCCGCCACCGCCACCATTCGGCTAAGCGCCCGCGCCCAGGCCTTACCCTTGACGACTTCTTCCATTTTCTATTCCAAGATGATCTTAACAATCCGATTATCTATCAGGTTAATCTTCTTCATTTCTCTTATTTTGTTGAATGTATAGTGTATACTGAGTGTATGTATTTATCCACTCTGAATGGAACTGTAAACACATTCTTAGTCGTGAATCGTGACAATTCTAGTAAAAATCCATTCAAACAAGAGCTTTGAACGGAATTTGGAATCTTATCCGGGATAATACATATCTTATTATGGATAATGTTTGAAATTGCAGAAGCTTTTATGATTTTGGACAAAAGTTTAGTGGTTGACTTCATATTCAGTGTTGCTTTTGAGTTGTAAGAATGTGTTAGATTTTAAGAATACATGCTTAAGTTTTGTAAGTTACTACGACTCATGGTTTTCGTTGTGTGAGTATGTGTATGAAGTACACTTACGCTCTTTCGTTGAGGTTTGTTAAGTGGTGAGAAAAGATTATAATGCCACATTTACTTCTGCGTCGAACTTTTGGAAAAGTGTTTTTACTCAATTAGCATTAAGAGGTATTGAGATTCAGAGTAATAATGATCCGGTCATTGCCTAAGATCTTTTGATTGTTGGAGTGAACGGTTTTTCTGACGAAGTATTCTAGCTGATGGTAAGTGAATTATTCAATATCATATTTTTAACTGCAATAAGATTCAAATCAGTAACTTGTGCATATTGTATGGCATGCTATCTTCTTTGAAAATCAAAGAACTGCTACTGTTTGTGAAATAGACGGTTTGTAAAGGGTTCAGGCATAAGGATTTATCAGTAATTATTTTTCTGGAAAAAAAATAGAGAAGATGGAAAATTTGGTTCATCAAACAGGCAGTTTTCTGAGAAAAATCATACACAGTATTCGAATCAAACCAATAGATGTTGAGATGTGATGCCTTGATAAGCATCGATTCAATGACTAACACTACAGACATTTGAAGTGGAATCATCTCACAATTACCTTGACATTTTATACAACTCCAGGTATACCAAGATATGACTGCGCCATTGCAACATTATTTCATATATACAGGTCACAATTCCTATTTAACTGGAAACCAGTTAAGCAGTGACTGTAGTGAAATCCCAATCATTAAATCTCTGGAAAATGGTGCGAGGGGAATATAACTCGACTTATGGCCAAATTCTGCAAAAGCTAAAATTCATGTTCTTCATGGAAGGTATGGTAAGATCCTATATTCTTGTAATTCTGATATTTCAATTTCACTTGTCATTCACAAGAAAGAGGCACAACCCCATGAACATTGTTATTAAAGAGAAATTTGAGTAACCAAATCAAGTCACACGTACTTCTGTAAGCATCTTTATATGCAATACTTTTACTGTGAAATTCGTTACTACAATGGGTGTTCAAACAGGCGATGTGCCTGAAAGCCCGTTAGAAGTTGGTTGTACACCTGGCATAGGCAAGAGGTTTCTGTCACAAATACTTGAAAATAGTTTTTCATAATTCCAATGTCTCGTCTTCGAACCTTGCTCAATTTTGGCTCAAAAGTTTTTTGAACAGGCTTAAGTTCAATTCAAGTTCCTATTTTTCCGACTCAAATTTAATTACTATTCAAGCCATTTGGTTTCTTCTCCCCTCTGTGGAAACTTACGGAATCTTCTCGTTGTTAATTTTTGTTGTTTCTTATTATCAAATAATTTCGACTCTGAATTGATCCGCAGAACCCTAACAACTCCTATACCACTCATGAAATGCTTGAAGTCTATTAAAGAGCATGCTTTTGTTAAATCTCCGTACCCAGTAATAATCACTTTAGAGGATCATCTAACACCGGAACTTCAAGCTAAAGTTGCAGAGGTAACATTTCTTCGACATTGACTGTCTGTGTTTTTTTTGAATTTTTTGATTGTGTTCTGATTGTGATCAGAGTTACATTTCATTCTTAGATGGTTCTACAAATTTTTGGAGACTTGCTCTATTACCCTGAGTGAGCATGCTCGGACGAATTTCCATCACCCGAGGTATTGAAGCATAAAATTATACTTTCAACCAAACCACCCAAAGAGTACCTAGAATCAAAGATTATCAAGGATCAAGATGTCTTGTCACCAAGGGAGAAAGATTCATCTGACGATGAATTGTTGACGAGGGGACGGGGGATGTCAGAACCTACAGCCGAACCTGAAGCCGATGACAAGGTAACGTGAAGGCTCCTTTATTGCACTTGATAATATGTTATCCGTATGACCTAGTTATAATTAATGCTGTCTTATCCTGACATCCTGTAATGAATAGAGAATTAATGAATAGAGAATGACATTGAGGTATGTCTATCATATTCAACACCAGGTGCTAATATTGTACTTCTTTTGACCATTAGAGTGATAGCGGTAAAGATGATGAAGATATCAAATTCATTGAGAAAAAAATCAGGCAATATTACAACACCAGAATTTAAGCGCCTAACAGCTATTGATACCGAGAAAGCGAAACTTGGTCTGATGCCTGCAATACGAAATGGCAGCGATCATGGTAATGAATCAGATAGTATCAATCATCATGACATTCCATCTCCAATTGACAAAGATTTCTCCGAAGATAAATTATCATTTAAGGAGATGTTAGATCCTTCGGCTGATCTTGAAGCTGAGGTCAAGGTAAAAGGGCTTCTTCTATGCTATGAAAGTCTAGGAACATTTATAACATTTACATGTGGGACCTACATGGCACCACATGATCTAATTAATGTTCTTGGTGCATTATTTGGAACAAAACAAGGAATGAAAAAAATGTTTTCTATATATATTTTACTATTGGTGCTAATGTGCTTACACCATCGATCTGAAAATCAGGGTGACAGTTATCAAGATGATATGGATCACATTCAACAAAAATCATGCAATATGTCCACGCCAGAATTCAAGCGTCTGATTGCTATTAATTCTGGGAATGTTCAAAAAGGCTTGAGGCACACACCAAGTACCGATTGCAATATTGTTAATCCCAAAGAATACTTGGATACAAAAAATACCCAGGATCAAGATATTTCATTACCAAGGGGAAAAGATTCCTTGGAAGATGAACTGTCGCTCAGGGAGACATTATCCCCTACATCTGAACTTTTAGCCAGTAACAAGGTAAACTGAAGGCTCCTTGTATATTACACTTGAGTCTTGACGAAAGACAACAGGAGCATTTAAACCACTAACATGTGGAACCTACATGGCACAGCATGTTGATGTGTCATTTAAAAAAATATAAAAGTCATCTCTATGTCATTCTACTTTTTAAGTGTTCATGTGCTTGTATTTTTTCTGAAATATCAGAGTGACAGTAATCAAGATGACGTCGATTCAATTCAACAGAAGCCAGGCAACATGGCTGCACCAGAATTTAAACGTTTAACTGCTTCTAATACTGAAAAGGCGAAAAAAGACCTGAGACATATGTTGAGAAATGATTTTAGTTTTGATGATCCAGAAGAGTATCTTGAAACAAAGAATACCAAGGATCAACATTTTTCATCGCCAATGAAAAAGGAATCATACGAAGATTAATTAACAATGAGAGAGACGTCAAATCCATCAGCTGAACTTGAAGCCTATGTCAATGTAAGACGGGGGTTTATTCTATGCCCCACCTAGTTCAAATTCTTGTTCTATTGTGTAAGAACAAGGTAAAGGCAAATTTTCATCTATTTAGGTGCTAATACACTCATACTTTTCTGAAATGTCAGAGCGAGAGTGATCAAGGCAACATCGATTCCATGCAACATAAGTCAGGCATTATGGTCGTGCCGGAATTTAGGCGTTTGACTGCTATTCATACTGGGAAGTCGCAGAAAGGATTGAGGCACGCACGGAGCAATGATAGTTACCTAGTTAATCCCCAAGAGTACCAAGTATCATCAAGATATTACATTTGAAGTTGAAGTAATGAGCCCGAAGCTTATGATAAGGTAGAAACAATTAACTATGCAACATTTCTTAAATATGCAAAATCTGAAATAGAAAAAATTTGGATATCTTTTAATTACCTAATCATTTTTCATGTTACCCGGAATTAAACTCTTGATTATATGCCTGGCGTGGATAATAAACATGAATCAGGTCGAGCTTTATGGGCCAGGATTTCCAGTCTTGGCTGAGATATTAGGTTAAGGGGTATTGGTTTGCACCGGCATTCTATTTCTCTATTACACCTGATGATAGACACCAGAAGCATTTTTACAGTTGACCTAGAGGGTCCTATATGACACACACACTATCCAATGATCGTAAATGCCAAATCTTTTGTTTTATAACATTCTACTTTTTAGTTGATCGTATGCTTTCTTATGAAAATCAGAGCGACAGTGATCAAGACGATGAAGATATCGGTTTTCATCGACAAAAATCAGGAAATATGTCGGCACCAGAATATAAGCGGTTGATCGCCATTCATGCCGGGAAGGTAAAAAAAGGCTTGAAGCATGCACTTAGAAATGGTAGTGGTAAAGTTAATCGACTTAGTTTGAGTGAACAAACACTTGAAAGGGCTGCAGCATCTTATCCAATGGATGATGTCAGGTACGCTATTTTTTTCGCTCATAGATACGCTTGAGTTAATTCGTAAAACTTGTTACCTGTTAGTTTTTTATGAAAATTTTAAAAAATAACTTTGGTCGAACTGTCAGTTTTCTTTTATTATTTTTTACCTTTTTCAGGTTCTCTCAAAAAATATTTTGAGGGTATTTCCGAAGAGAACACGAGTAACATCATCAAATTTTGACCCGACTATTGGATGGATGCACGGAGCTCAGATGATTGCTTTTAATATGCAGGTTAGTTCTGTATCGAGCTTGAGGTGAATTTTACTAGATTAGTATAGAAAAATCGAAATTATATTCTGATGATCAAGAATAAGGAAAACATGACCGTGGTACATAAAATCGCCTTGAGCACGAGGAATTTTTGTCGGTTGGTTGCCGTGGAATGAAGATGTACAACAGACAACATGACATCAAGGATAAAAAAATTTATGACCTTTGGAGGTCACGTGAAAATCTATTTTCTGAATACTCCATGATACTCACGGGAAATTTAGGGTCCGATCCACGCAAGCGTCACTAATCCAGACACGGGCTTCAAAATTACCCTGGGCCTGAAATCACAAATAAGACCGTTAGGAGGGGGCCAGGAGGGTGTCCCGGCGTAGCCCCTCCGACGCTCAAGTCAGAGACTGAGGATGTATGGGGGGAGCAGCTAAGGGCGCTGCTGAAAACAATATAGTGAATCCAATAATCATACGCTCCAACCTGGTATTTATAGGAGAATACCTGGGCTTGTCATGGGCCATTCACCCCTGGGCCTTAATGATGGGCCGGGAATTTGGGCCGGATCTTGATGGGTTCATCCCTGGGTATCACCAGTCTCCCCATCCCGAGTCGAACTGAACTGTAGGTTCAAAGTTCGATTGATTGCGTTGTTCTCGGTTTACAACATGTGAGTTGTGCATTTTCTTCCACCCCTCCGTCAGTCTCCAAAAAGTTGGAAACAAATCAAATGTCAATCCTAGCACCGCTTCATCATCACCTCGCCGCCTGCACGCCAGCCCCAACAACGTGCGTCCGCCCTTGCGCGCCTCGCCCCCTCGCGCGCTCGCCCCGCGCGGCCGCACAGCTCCCGCGCGCCACGCCCTCACCGAGCTCGTCCGGTGCCCTGCCGAAGCACTCGCCCCCTCGCGCACCATGCTTGCCTGCTCGCCCGGGCGCCGGCTCGCCCGCGTGCCACAGGCTCGCCCTCAAGCCCTCTTCCATGCCTTCGCCCTAGCGCCTGCTCGCCAGCGCCACGCCACGCCAGCTCGCCCGCACCCCGCAGCTCGCCCGCCACTCCAGCTCGCCCCTAGCCCCTCGCCTGCCGCTCTCGCCCTCACCCGCCGAGCGTCTGCTCGCCGCGCGCCCGAGCTCCACACGCTAGCTCGCCCGCCACTCCGGCTCGCCCGAGCGCCTGCTCGCCCCCGCCACGCCACGCCAGCTCGCCCTCACCACGCCAGCTCGCCGAGAGCCTGCCTGCCCGCCACTCGCTTGCCCTCGCGCCACAGGCTCGCCCTCGGCCACGCCTTCGCCTCGTCCGATACGTTGAGAAATTTGATATATTCCCTTGCGAATGATTGTGTGATTTCTGAAAAAATTATGGGGGCGTTGCCCCTACACCCCCACGACCTGAACGGGCAGGTCGATCCCCGCGACCTGACCGGGCAGGTCGATCCCCGTAAACTCTGCTCCCCGTAAACATCTTTTGTTATCGACTAACCAAATAAATTTTTCTCTTCCCAAACTCTGCTCCTCTGCTAGGCGATGCCTTAGCAGGAAAATAAAAACTCAACATCTTTACCCTCTAACTCCTCTGCTAGGTGACACCTTAGCAGGAAAAATAAATTTAATTCTCCTCATCCACTCTTCTCCTCTGCTAGGCGATGCCTTAGCAGGAAAATAAAATCAACACCCCTACCCTCTAACTCCTCTGCTAAGCCGGGCCTTAGCAGGAAAAATCAAACTCTCACCTCATCATCTCATAACTCCACTGCTAAACCGGGCCTTAGCAGGAAAATAAAATTCAACACCTCCACCCTCTAACTCTTCTGCTAGGCGATGCCTTAGCAGGAAAATAAAATTCAACACCTCCTCGGTTCCACGAGCTCCTGAGGGACATCTTGACATCCACCTTCCCCTCTCTGCTCACCCATCCTCTGATTTATCCATGGAGGGTCTTGACCACGCCTAGGGGGCGAGCGAGACCTTTGTCGACTCCTTAATGAGGATCCTTCTCGTCTATCCCGTGAAGACAATCTAGCACTGTACTCAGGGATGAACCCATCAAGATCCGGCCCAAATTCCCGGCCCATCATTAAGGCCCACAGGTGAATGGGTCATGACAAGCCCAGGTATTCTCCTATAAATACCAGGTTGGAGCGTATGATTATTGGATTCACTATATTGTTTTCAGCAGCGCCCTTAGCTGCTCACCCCATACATCCTCAGTCTCTGACTTGAGCATCGGAGGGGCTACGCCGGGACACCCTCCTGGCCCCCTCCTAACGGTCTTATTTGTGATTTCAGGCCCAGGGTAATTTTGAAGCCCGTGTCTGGATTAGTGACGCTTGCGTGGATCGGACCCTAAATTTCCCGTGAGTATCACACTGTATGACAAAAAGGGTCAGAAACTTAAGTATGTGAGGCTTCTTATCAGGTTTCAGTTTCATTGATATTCTCCATATTCTTTTACCCCATTTTTCTCTGTGTAAATGTTTATATTTTTTCCTAGATGGGATTAAACAAACTGTGAAAAAGCTCATAAACTCCTAGTCCCATTAAACAATTCATGATTTTTAATTATAGAAATATAAATAGGATTAAACTGTGAAAAAAGCTCACAAGCTCCATGTTCAATTACAAGGCTTAGCCTTGTGTACAAGATTTAACTGCATGAATATCAACTTGAGTGAAAATCGTGCTAAAATAATGGGAATTCATGACATTTGATGGAACTGACACAAGTTAAGTGAAATCAGGGGAAATGAGGGTATTATTTTACATAAAGAATGGATCATTTTTTCTGTACTGTTCTCATATTCACAGGCAAAACTAAATGGTGAATAATGTTGAATAATTGCTAAGTGATAAACCAAAAAGAAGCCTAATCGAACTCCAAACTATGTCTGACAGGAGAAAATAAAATGATAATTAAATTAGCATTCTTGTCTAACTCTCTATATTAATGTTTGGTAAGACATTACAATGGAAATGCTCATTCAAATAAGAATGACAATTCTCATATTCATGGAAAGGATCATTCCATATATTCTGGATGTGATGATCATTTTCAATTCTGACATATTTTATAAAAAATTTACTTTATTTAATCTAACTAAATATATATTTTCATAATAATAATAATAATAATAAATTGATAATAATAAATAATATATAATATGATTATCATTTTAGGCATTTTTATTTTTATGATAATTATAATAATAAATAAAACATTATATATCAGACTAAAAATAACAAAATAATATAATATTACATTAATTATAAATAAATAAAATGATGATAATAAAATGATAATGTTAATATTGATAATTAAAATAATAAAATAATAATTCAATAGTCATGATAATAATATTAATATATAAACATATAATAAAAATAAAAAACATAAAATAAATATTTAGTTGATATTAATTATTATAATATTTTATTGAATGATAGTTATTTTATCAAATAAAATAATAATAATATAATTATATGATAACATTAAATTTAAAATAATTAATAGACATCAATAATTAGCATTTTTGTTATAATAATAATAATAATAATAATAATAACATATCTTGAGTAAATTATTATTTTGAATTTTAGTTAAAAAATATTTGATTATTAAAAATAATTTCATTCATTTTTTTCCATTTCTTTATGCATGAATAATTGGAATGAAATATAATTATCATTCTATTTTAATCTCAATTTAGTTTCAAGATTTATTTCATCCATGTCTTATTTCATTCATTCATATCAATAATATCTAAATCTATCAGTTACAAATGGAGATTCGGATTCTCCTCGATCAATATATTTTTCACAATTAAATTCTGGACAAAAACTTGTGTAAGACGGTCTCATTAGTCGTATTTTGTGAGACGGATCTCTTATTTGGATCATCCATGAAAAAATATCATTTTTTATGCTAAGAGTATTACTTTTTATTGTGAATATCGGTAAGGTTGACCCGTCTCACAGATACAAATTCGTGAGACCGTCTCACAAGAGACCTACTCTAAATTCTGAGTGACGTTTTCTTCAATATATTTTTTTTAAAGATCAAGAATTGTAAGCCTCAAGAAGCAAAATTCTTATATTTGTTAATATTGATGTTTGTGCAATAAATTTTGCAACGGAAGAAATTCAATTTTATTGAGAATATAATTGACTTATACAAATTAAATTAAATGCGTTCCTATGTTTTTTTCTTTCAATATTTCATTTAGTTCGGAATTTAAGTTTTGATGGGTGAGAAATTCCTTAAATTAGGTTAGGTTGGTTGTCCAAACACGTTTTCCATTTCCCACTTGATAAATGTCATTAAATATAATTTATTTATTTTTATTAAGATTTCAATAATACAATTTATTTATGTGCTGTATTTATATTAAGAAATTGATTAATATAACTATTTTAGGACAAGAAACTGTTACCCAATAACCAGGGCCCAATACATCCTCGTCATAACAAAATATTTAAATCAAAATTTTCAATTATTTGATTAGGAAGAACTATTTCGTTTTCTTAAAAAAAAATAGTTGATTAAGGTTAAAAAAAATATCTTGAAGAAATTTAAATTCTCAAGAAATAATCAAGTCATATTTAAAAAAGCCTGTATATGTATATACTTTCGCTTAAAATTTTAATAAAATTATTAAATAATTTTTTTAATATTATGAATTTTTTGTTCTTAAATAGTTTTGCCACCTAACTAACAAGAAAAATTCAAACTTGTTGAAAGTTAAACCATTGTCCAGTGCTGTCTCAATTGAATTCGTGTAATGAGAGTCAATTGAGACAACGTCTAAAATTGGACCAAAACTTGATTTTGGAACATCCTTTTTGCTGGTCCCATACTAAACATTTCAAAACAACACAAGCTCGGAATAAATACAAAACATTTCAACTTTCGACTCAAATTTTATATTTTAATATTGAACTTACTCTAATAAACATTTCAACGTTCGACTCAAGTTCTATATTTTAATATCGAACTGGCTCGATTAGCTTGTTTCACATAAAAGCATTTTAGATATGTCTCGGGTATGGACCACCCGAGACCGATTGAAGCTTGTATGATCAAATGCAAATATGATCCATTTTCAAGACATTTTTTTGATTTTGAAGGAGGCAATGCATTTCATTGCCTTGTGTTTCGTGTTGAACATTCTTCCAAGGTAATCATCGTACTACACAGCTTGAACAGACCTTTACACCACAAATATGTCTAAATTTAGCTGAAAAATGTCATGAAATTAATGGAAATTAATACCAAATGAAAAAAAGAATAAGATTCTACAATTAGTCGGGTCTAATTTCAATCGGAAGCAATGGAGATCTGACCACTGGAAATGCTGCCGTGGCTATCATCACACAGAACCAATGCTCGTTCCAAGTTGACAACAATGTCAGTCATGGTAGGCCTATCTTTTCCTTCCAGATGCACACAATGCATAGCCGTGTAAGCCATTAGCTCCACAGCCTCGGATTCTTTCGTCTCCGGTGGACCAACTCTTGAATCCAAAATCTTAGTCAATTCTCCGGCCATAATCGCCGGCACAGTATAATCCACCACGCTAATAGGTGAACCTTCTTCATTCTTGAATATAGCCCTCTTCCCTGTCAAAAGTTCCAACAACACGACCCCGAGACCGTAAACATCACTCTTTGTTGTCAAGACATTTAATCCATAATATTCGGGGTCAATGTATCCAACTGTGCCTGCAGCCTTCATCGGCCTATAATCACGGTCATTTTCCGGCCCCATTAAAGATAATCCGAAATCAGAAACTCTTGCTGTCCAATTTAAGTCAAGTAATATGTTTGAAGACTTGATGTCTCGATGAATAATGGGTGGCACGGCGTAGTTGTGGAGGTACTCAATCCCACGAGAGGCATCTAGTGCGATCTTGATCCTCATTTTCCAAGAATTCACGATGCTACTACTCTTTTCAGAGTTGTTCTTTCCATGCAAATGATCGTGAAGCGCCCCGTTCTTCATATACTCATAAACCAACAACCTTTCATCCCTTTCATTACAATAACCAACCAACCTAACCAAATGCTTGTGGTGTAGCCTTGATAAGAATGCTATTTCCGACTCAAACGCGCTCTCTTTTTCTTGAAATTTCTTTGTTTTTGGCCCTGTTTCGCTTCTTTTTATAGCAACTTCACGGCCATCATGCAATTTCCCTTTGTAAACAACCCCAAAACTCCCTTCACCAATCTTGTTCTCCAACGCAAAGTTGTTAGTAGCAGAGACAAGGTCGGAAAATAAGAACACCTCCCCCCTATCCGTGTGTTTCGAAGAAGGTCCACTCCTCTGGCGCTTCATAAGGATCGAGGCCTGGCGCCTAAGAGTGGATGATCTCGAAGGTGGACTGCTACTAGATTGTTGAGCGCCATTAGCTACACCAATGGTTGGCTGCACAGAATTATGAATCTTTTTCTTGCCGAAACAGACTCCAGTCCACAAACAATAAATCACGGAGCAAATGGCCCCAAGACCCCCCACGGATCCAACAATAACCAGAACCAGTAAGCCCTTTGTAAGCCCTCTAGAACGAGAATATCTAATAATAGTCACTGGTGGTTCTGGTGATGAAACTGGCGGAATCAAAAGAGGAATATCACACGGCCTACAAATATTACCATTTTCGGAACAAAGTGTTTGAGATTCGGGATATACATTACATGTACAAGAAGTATCCACACATGGCCCTGGAAGTGTCTTTAGCAAAGGTAGTTCAACCCCTGAAGATTGAAACTGGTTAGGCCAACCGGCACCCCAACAAATCACTGAAAAATTGCTAGTTGTTAGCCCACATGTAAAATTCAACCCTGCAACTATGAATTCAAATGAAACCCCATCAGTGATATTGCTTGAATATTCACCATTCCCACCCCAACAAATAACTGTTCTATTCAATCTTCTGATTGCACAGCTGTGATTTGCCCCCAAAGCCAGGCCTCTGTACTGGTATGCCGAATTCGAGGGCACATTCAATTGACCATTATTATTATCCCCTTTACAGATAACGAATCCTGAAACATCTATTCCACAAGCATGCCTTCCACCAACCTGAATGTTCACCATTGAGAAATTTGCAAATTGGGATTGTATTGAAGAAGAAATATCATTAATCCCCCAGCAAAGAACCCGATTGTTACTCTTCAAAACTCCACATGAAAATCCAAGCCCAGACGAAATTACACCAAATTGTAAATTCTCAGATGAAGAAACGATATCTCCTCGCCAGCAAACTGCGTTTTTTGATGCAGTAACATTTGTTAACGCGCAAATTTGAGTGTCACCAATGGTGAGAGAAGTCAATAAAGCCGTGGTGCTGTTATAAATTCTCTTGGGACTGAAGGTGGTGTTCCAGCATAGAAGACTAAAGCCGCCGGAGCGAACGCCACAAAGGGTGTCTCTGCCACCGGCGACGGCGTCGAATGAGGTGGTGGGTAGGATCGGCGGAAGAATCTGGCCATCCCGCCAGCATTGGACTCTCTGGATGGGTTGCGACGCCACTATGCTGCAGATAGTGGTGGCGGAGCCGTATACCACAGCGAGTGTGGAGCCAGAGCCCCCGAGTGCATGAGCTGATCGCAGAGATGGGGACAC
Source organism: Primulina tabacum (assembly GCF_025594145.1). Taxonomy (NCBI): domain Eukaryota; kingdom Viridiplantae; phylum Streptophyta; class Magnoliopsida; order Lamiales; family Gesneriaceae; genus Primulina; species Primulina tabacum. Next base: position 20,529 of record NW_027459746.1, on the reverse strand, counting down.
GGCGGCGAGAAGGATAATTATGGCAGCGGCGGCGGTGACGGCTGCAAAGGGTGTCGTCATGAAAGGGGCGTTGTTATCTGAGGGTGCGGTTGCCCCCTCATTTGTTGAGAGAGAGGAAAATGTCGTACAGAGAGACTATGTGATTTGTAGATAAGCGGACAGTGTACGCTTCCAACATCACCTAAAGTTTTCTTTTCAATTTTATTTTGTAATAATTGACAACATATTTATACTGTATTATTAAATTTAAAATTTTTAAAATAATTCTCTCAAAAACATCAAAATATTTAATTTCATAATTATTTTTTTTATTTTACTAAAATCTCCTCAAATCAATTCATATTTACATAAAAAAATCTAAACAAAACTTCTTTTTAAAATCGAACAAATATTGTAAATCGAAAATAATTTCATTTTAATTGTTTAATATTATTTGATCAAATTAAAAATAATAATAACATATGCAACGCGTGTGCGTCTTTTACTAGCAATTAATATTTTCGATTAGGAGAGCAACTATAATTAACACCTATATAAACATTCGTTGAGATTATGTCGTCCTATACATTCAAAAAGTAAACGTCAGTTCAACCGATGCTCACATAATACTTATAACAAGTTTTCACCATATCAAAACTAATGTATATAAATAAGTATGGTGTGTTTAATAAGTATTATATATGTAGTAATGTTTACATTACTCAAGTTTTGAGACAATAAAGCTCGAGATTGACTCATGAGATTAGATATAATCGAGCTCGGATGCATCTAAATCCTCGTTACAAAATGAGTAGATCTCTTATGAGACAGTCTCACGAATCTTTATAAATGAGATGTGTTAATACTACCGATATTCACAATAAAAAGTAATACTTTTAGCATAAAAAGTAATATTTTTTCATGGATGACCAAATAAGAGATCTGTCTCACAAAATACGACCGTAAGACCGTCTCACACAAGTTTTTGCCTTATAAAATTCGTTAAGTGGAGAGTGGATACTATTTTGGTCGTTAGTTCTAAATTCTGATATATGTGATAGTATATTTGAGGATTTTGATAAATACCTAACATATTTTTAATGAATTCGTTCCACGCTTTTGTCTTTTATTTTAATTGATCGACAACAAAATCAAATTTAATGTTGAAATATTTTAAAATATCATAATCTATCTATATCATATGTGCCTAATATACCGGTATGTATGCGAAATTGTAAGGATAAATCAGAGTATTTATTAATATTAATTAATTTGGAAATAGAATGGGCACAAATCTACACAAAAAACACGTGAATTAATAATAATTATAGAGAGCTACGTATCCATAGCCATGAATATCGAAGGTCGCCACCGTTGAATATCACGGATTAAGCTTTATTATTATTATTATTATTATTATTATTATTATTATTAAATATTAAAATTATGGGATTATTATCTGTGAGATGGGTCAACGCTAGCGATATTCACAATAAAAAGTAATATTCTTAGCATAAAAAGTAATATTTTTCATGGATGACCCAAATAAGAGATCCGTCTTACAAATACGACCCATGAGATCGTCTCACACAATTTTTTACCTTAAAGTTATACTGGCTATAAATATTTATTTTGCATGTTATCTAATCCAAAATTTGTTATAGAATTTACAAGCAAGAATAACATATTATTTTGTTAGTATAAAAAAAAGCAAAAAAGAGTCTCCAAAAATTTTAAGGAGTTTTCATAAAAAGAGAATTAAAAAAATAAAAAAATAAAAAATTATTGTATGAGAGAGAAAAAAGGACAAAGGGGAGAGACATTATGTAGACTGTAGAGTACCAAATGGTCAAGAAAAAGTGATACATTTATCGAACACATGAAACCATTCCAAAGTCATGTGTTATGTTATCTGTTGTTTAAATAGTTAGATATTTTAGTAGTCTGACGCAATTGATTCTCATAGAGAAGACGACTCGGAATTTGGTAACATTATATTTGCTTGCCACGAATTCTCAGTCAAAGACCATCTTATAAGGTCAACTTCATCCGTAGACAAGCAAACAAAGTTGCCCACAATCTAGCTAGGGAATCTTGTTTTCATGCTCGTCCCATAGTCTGGACCTCAATACCACACTTTATTGTTGATGCTATGCATGAGGATGGTAATAACTCTTCCAATTAATAAAATTATCTTCTTTTCAAAAAAAATATATAGTTTGATATTTTGTGAGACGGTGGTATTTATTTATGTGAGCCGGATCGTTTTGATCCATTGTAAAGTGAAATTACTATTTTTTAGTATAAAATTAATACTTTTTTTATGTAATAAGTTGTATCAAAGATTCATCTCATAAAATTAACTCGTGAAACGATTTCATGGAGATATGTGAAGTAGTGAATTGGAAAGAAGTTTTCGTAAAGAAGCGTTTGACAAATTCAATTGAAGTAGCCGCATGATTATTTGGACTTTTGACAATTTTGATTTTTCCTCACCATATTTTTATGTTTTAAAATAGAATAGGTTTTGTGAAACAGTCTCACAAATCTTTATCTGTGAGACGGATCAACCCATCGATATTCACAATAAAAAGTAATACTCTTAGTATAAAAAGTAATATTTTTTCATGGATGACCCAAATAAGAGATCTGTCTCACAAAATAGGAGACTGTCTCACACAAGTTTTTATGTTTAAAATATAATATATTTGATTTTTTTAGTTAATATATATACATAAACTTTATTTCCTATTCCAGTCATGATTTGCTTTTTGACCGGGAGAAATGGCTCCCTTTTCTTTATTCAAATGACAACTAATTTGTAGCAACAGCCAACAAGTTTTTCTAGATTAGATCATATTTTGACGTCTACTTTTTTATTAATTTTTTTGATTTAGACACCAATCTTCCGATAATCAATGGTAATGAAAAAATACTAATCATTTTCCCTTAATTTAACTACAAAATATGGATTAAAACATGGGGAAAAAATAAAGCGTAGATGACAAATAATTTATACAAATAATCGAACACACATGTTGTCTGGGTAACGAACACATTTTGTTTTGAAAGTTCTGATATAACGATATTCAATAAAATTAAATATGAGATGAGATTTAACAAACTTGTTTTTTTATATAATTATAAAATACTAAAAAATTTAAGTTTACTTTACAAAATTAAATATTTATCAGATTTAAATGTGTGAAATGATAGATTTGGGAAAGTTTTTAAGGGAAGAAATTGTTAACGCAGTGTGCGTGTGATTTCAATTGTCGTCTCGAGATCAACTATACAATTTGATTAATTGATCTGCAAATTTTTAATTACAATTTCTTACGAAATATAAACTTAACAACCTAAAATATAATTCGATTAAAATTTTAAATCCGGACATGTTCGTCTATCGTGGCATTTGAAGCACGTGTTTAGTTTATCATAAAACTCTATTCTATTATATTTTATCGAGAATGTCTCTTGTGAGACGGTCTCACGAATCTTTATCTGTGAGACGGGTCAAACCTACCGATATTCACAATAAAAAGTAATATTTTATCATGGATGACCCAAATAAGAGATCTGTTTCACAAAATACGACATGTGAAATTGTCTCGCACAAATTTTTTGCCTAGATGCTATTATCACCATCCTCATATATGTGCGTGTAATATGTCGGGCTCCTGAAATAGCCGGTTGGGCTTCATTTCCGAACCATAAAATATTTGGGCCTTGTGACCTGCAATTGTTTGGGTCCAATATCATTGAGAAATGACCCAAACCAACTACACGAGTTCCCATCTCTATTTTGGCACTTACTATTCTCACAATTAAAGGATATAGTCTAGAGCTAGCGACATTTGATATCAATATCTCAAATTTTCTATTTAAATTTTAGATGATATTTCAAGTTCGACAAACTCATTTTCCCAAGATTCTCCAAATATCATTCCAATACTATTTTTTAAAAAAATAAAAATTAATAATCTCACATTACCAATTTCATACAAGTCCAATTTAGTTTCCTCGAGTATTCAATGAAAAAAAACATCCTTCGTTATTTTTCACGAGACATCATAACAATTCGAGGGTTCCTTTGTTAGCCAAATTGCTAAAAGTGAAAATATGAACATGAACAATCTCATTAGGAAAAAACACCAAACGAAATATATATAATACTGAAAGTATGAATATCATTTAAATAATAACAAAATCAAATTGAGGTCTGTAAAAAGTATAATCTACTTAAAATATATTTGTCCCATCTGATATGTGCTTCGAGGATTTAACCAGACAACAATTTCCTATGATACAACGGACAAACTTGCAACGATATTGTACAAACCATCGCAATGACGAACGAAATAGTACATAAACTTTATCAACATAAAAACACAGAACCACAACAGCTTGCGCTGAGAGTAAACAAGAACAAGGGAGAAAGTGGATTTATGTTTCTGTTGTGTTTTCGAGCTTGGCACATCCTCTCCGAAGGCTAAAGATCGCCATCAATAAGCAGCCATACGAAGCACCAACATCCAACCATATGGAGCACCAACAGTCAGGCATGTAGAAGTCTCTTCCATGAAAAAAAAAGAAAAAATGGAAAAGGTGGCATAGCTTGACGATTTTGATCGGTCCGACATTCGACGCACTCAGGTCACGCTCGTACACGTTTACACTCATGTTTATCACCTTTATTTTCTTATGTGAGACAAGAGTAGGTCTTTTGTGATACGGTCTCACGAATCTTTATCTGTGAGACGAGTCAACCCTACAGATATTCACGATAAAAAATAATACTCTTAGCATAAACAGTAATACTTTTTCATGATGACCCAAATAAGAGATCTGTTTCACAAAATACGACATGTGAGACAGTTTCACACAAGTTTTTGTCCTGATAGACAAACTCAAGATTCCTTAATTTTCGTTCAAACAAATGGAAAGATCATTAACATATAACTCAAAATATATATATAATAAATCCAACAGCCTTTAAAGACGAGCAAGGCTGTCCGAGTCTACGTTTAATAAATCAGAATTTGACTTCTGATATTGTAAATTTGGGAGATATGGAGTTTGAAAATATATGTGTTCACTTGATTGAACTATAATTGACTTGTGGTTAAAAAAATATTCGTCATTACTTTTATCACTACAGCCCACAATCATTAATTACACTAGTGTTTAATATTTCACCATCCTCTATTATATAAGTTATCTAATCGATATCATAATTATTTATATTAAAATATAGGTTACTCTTGATATTGATACAAAGATTTGTTAATCGACAAATTTGATATTTCGAAGAATGAAAATTTACTAATCATCAAAATTATATTTTATTTTGATAAAAATTTGTGTGAGACTGTCTTACGGGTCGTATTTTATGAGACGAATATCTTATTTCTGTCGTGCATGAAAAAGTATTATTTTTTACGCTAAGAGTATTACTTTTTATTGTAAATATCGGTAGGATTGACCCGTCTCACAGATAAGATCCGTGAGATTGTCTCACAAGAGATATGCTAATTTATTTTTATTATATACTTACCTTGAATATATTTACATATTATGTTTATATATGTAGTGCCAATGAAATATTTCTCACCATTGAAATATATCTTGGCTAGGCGGCTGGCTACCACGACAAATCCTTTTCTTTTTTTTTTTTTTTTATCGAATTCTAAACGTGAATGACGTTTTATTTTTTTAAATGTCATCAATATTCAGTAAATAACAAATTTAAATTTAGAATTCTAAATTCATTATTTATTTCTTTTCAATAACAGAATTCTATTTTTCTTGGCGGTCGGAATATATCATTGTAATATTATATTGATGGGAGTATATCTAGATATTTAATATTGTAAAAATTAATTAAGAATGACTAGATGTAATTATATTTTTGGCGTGATTCCTTTTTATTTTTAAAAAAGCACAAAAACTCCTGTGAAACGGTCTCACATATCAATTTCGTGGGTCGAATATTTTATTTGGGTCGTCCATGAAAAATATTACTTTTTATGCTAATAGTATTACTTTTTATTGTTAATATCGATAGGATTGACCCGTCTCACAGATAAAGATTCGTGAGACCGTCTTACGGGTTCTTTAAAAAAATATATCTCTTTACATTATAGTAGTGAACCGATGTTTTTACACAAAAAGCCTCTCCAGCAATTATATGAAAACATTACCCCCTTTTTTTTTTACTCTGTTAAATATCGATCTATGATATATTTTCATTTTGAATTAAAAAAATATCTAGTTCTAATAACATATAGTAAATTAAATTTCATTTATACAAATACATATGTCTTCTATACATTTTGTCTTTGCTTAATTGAGTTGATGTGATTGAATAATATTTAATAAATAATAGTATCTTTTGTTTGATTGATTATGTTTTTTTTTTTTAATTTTCACCAATTAATTAACGAATGAATATATATATATATATATATATATATAAATGAATCAATGAGTTAATTTTGAACAAATAACTGACATTCAGTATCATAACAAACAGTCTCAATATATTGGTTCAACACTCTCGAGTTTCCAAGTTTAACAGTGTCGACTCACCGCGGAAGGAGTATGTCTCTTGAGAGAATATTTATCTGTGAGACGGTTCAATCATATCGATATTCATAATAAAAAGTAATACTTTTAGCGTAAAAAATAATATTTTTCATGGATGACTCAAATAAAATATATCTATCACAAAAATACGACCCGTGATACCGTCTCACACAAATTTTTGCCTAACTTAAAAGGAGTAACTCATATCTTAGCTTTGAATTATTTAGTGAAAGGTGAAAACATCTTATATAATAATTTCTGTCCTTGTTTATTAACAAATATGTGTATTTGAACTTTGTTTAAATTTAACAAAAGTGATTGATTTAAATAAATAAATAAAAAAGACCAAACAACCTCAATATAACATACACGTTGGAAAAGAGACAGAAAAGGGAGAGAAAGAGAGATAAGGCCACGCGCCGCCCCACTTAACCCCACAGTTCATGAAAAATCTGCATTTGCATTTGCATTTGCATTTGCATTTGAGAATGGAACCAGTAAAGAAACAAAAGGGGCGTGTTAGTGTAGCTGGTCCCCAGCCATGGATATCGACTTTGACTTGGTTGAAAAATTAATAATTATTGGGGGGGAAAAAAGAAAGATAATGCTCATACAAAAAAATATAGAAAGAAAATGAAAAGTTGAAGAGAAATAAAGAAAGGATCAAGAAGAAAAGTCACACTTTCCTCCTCCCTTCCTCATCACACTCATACCTTTGGTACTCAATCAAACTATATATATACACCTCAATAGACTCGGCCTTTCCAAGAAATATATCAACATAACAAATCGTTATAAATCATTTCTATTAATTTAGGTCTTCGCGAATTCAAAAAGCGCTTATCTTTTTAATTGCAGGTATGCTTATTTTCTTGTTTGATGGCTAGAGGCTTTATCGTGGATGGTTTTCTTTTGGCAAAGATTTGTGGGGATGAGATGTTTTGTGTGTCGAAGATTTGATTTTATATTGTGGGCGGATTTGTGAGCCTTCTTTTGTCAATGAAAGGATAATTTGAGAGGGTTTTCTCCACTTTTGTCTGTAGCTCTCTAGGTGGTGTTTGAGAGGTTTTATGCTTTTGTTGGTTTTTTTTTTTATGTTTCACATCTCGAAGATTCATTTTTTTTAAGAGTGGCTCGTGATTTGTGAGGAATGAGCCGTTTTCTACGATATCTTGTATTAAACACAATTTTTTGGATGTGCTATCGACTTCTTTTGGCTATATCTGTCGGTATTTGAGGTGGTTTGACAAGCTTAACTGGTTGTCTGGATGTTTCAGATGTCAAAGAGCTTTTATAACGCGGGGATTTTTAACTACTTTTGATTGGTCATTTAGATTTCTTGTTTTAATGTTGCTTCTTGACTTTGTTAAAATTGTAATTTTTGATGATACCCTATCTATATGGTGGAATGTTTCATCGATTTCTGATTATAAGATTTTTGTTTTGGAGATTCCGGCAAAGACTAGTGTACTATCGGTGGAATAGAAATAAATTATTCTGAATACTTGATTGATGTTTTACATGTATCTATTGATGTTTGGGGCATATCATCGATTCCCGGGTCTTAATTTTCTCTGTTCTTTGCTTATGTTTTAGGGTATTATGTGCAGTGGTTCAAAGAATAAGCTTTGCCCTTTTGATCTGAAAATGGAGCCCAAGTTTCAAGAAAATAACGGAGGGGTCGGTCTTAAAAATTGCTCAAAGTTGCTTGAACTAGCTGCTACAGATGATTTGGCTGGTTTTATTCATGTGGTAGAAGAGATGGGTTGTGATATTGATGAGGCTAGCTTTTGGTATGGTAGAAGCTTTGGTTCAAAGAAGATGGGTTCGAGGAGAGAACACCGATTATGATTGCTTCTTTGTATGGAAGCATAGAGGTTTTGAAGTATATTATCGCGACTGGAAAAGTTGATGTCAATAGAGCATGTGGACTTGATGGCGCCACGGCTCTTCATTGTGCCGCTGCTGGGGGTTCATGGGCCTCGGTCGAGGTTGTCGAGATTTTGATAGACGCCTCAGGAGATATTAATGTTGTGGATGTCGGAGAGAAGAAGCCATATGATTTGATTGCTCCTTGTGTTAAGGTCTTCCAGCAATTCGAAAAGGAAGACGTTGGAGATGTTGTTGAAAGGATTCAGAGTTGAGGCGAGCGACGATGAGCCGCAAGAAGGGAGCAAAATGGCTCTAGGGGCTAAAGAAAGTGTTGAAAAGAAGGAGTATCCAATCGATGTGCCATTACCAGATATAAACAACGGGATTTATGGGAGTGATGAGTTTAGGATGTATAGTTTCAAGGTAAACCATGCTCAAGGGCGTATTCTCATGACTGGACGGAGTGCCCTTTTGTCCACCCGGGTGAGAATGCGAGGCGGCGTGATCTGACGAAGTTTAACTACAGTTGTGTCCCATGCCCTGAGTTCAAGAAAGGAAGCTGCTTGAATGGCGATGCATGTGAATATGCTTCATGGAGTTTTGAATCTTGGCTGCATCCTGCTCAATATAAGACTCGCCTTTGCAAGGAAGAGGTGGCTTGCGCGAGGAAAGTGTGCTTCTTTGCCCACAGACCTGAAGAGTTGCGCCTGTGTATCCTTCTACTGGTTCAGCAATGCCTTCTCCCAAGTCTGGTTCTGTTAATCCAATGGATGTGACAACCTTGAGCTCCTTGTCGCCTTCCCTGACTTGTTCATCTCCTATGGGTGGGGGCGCGTGGCAGAACAAGATGAATCTTTTAACACCTCCTGTTCTGCAGCTTCCCGGAAGCCGGCTCAAGACAACTTTCAGTGCACGAGACGTGGACTTGGAAATGGAATTCTAGGATTGGAGCAAATCCGTACTCAGAAGCAGCAGCGGCAGCAGTTAGTCGAGGAGATGGCTAGCTTGGAGCAAATCCGTACTCAGAAGCAGCAGCGGCAGCAGTTAGTCGAGGAGATGGCTAGCTTGTCGTCCGCATATCCAAGAATGGGTGATCTAAAGCCTACTAACCTTGACGACGTTTTTGGATCACACGAGTCTATGTTATTATCTCAGCTGCAGGCTCTCCCACCTAATATCAACAACACCAGCAGCGGCTCCCAACTGCTGCAATCGCCTAGCAGTCACCAAATTCGCCAAAACACTAGCCAACTCCGAGCCAGCTACCCGTTGAACTTCTCATCATCACCAGCAAGAAAGCCCTCTTCTTTTGGGTTCGACTCTTCTGCTGCAGTGGCTGCTGCAATGATGAATTCACGATCAGCTGCCTTCACAAAACGCAGTCAAAGCTTTATTGACCGCAGCTATCAATCCAGCCATTCAGGTTCTGCCAATTTCGTAGGCCATACGCCATCTAAACATTTGGATTGGAGCTCGCCAGATGGGAAGTTAGACTGGGGATTCAATGTCGACGAGGCGAACAAATTTAGGAGGTCTGCCTCCTTTGGTTTCCATAACAACAACGTCAAGCATCAGCAGCTCTGACTCCATCTTATGCAGATGACCGGATGTTTCTTGGGTCGGTTCATTGGTTAAAGACGTTCCTTCTGGTACTGTTTGGGCTACACCTTCACCTCAGCTCAACGGCAGATTTCACGATGCCATACCGACTGGGTCGATCAAATGTACATAGAGCAGGAGCAGGTGGTGGATTGATCAGATTATCGTCACAACTTAGTTGAGATTATTCTTTTATGATTTTTATTGATACGTTTTTATTTTTTAGCAGCATTTTGGAACAGAATGACTGGTGGCACATATGTTGCTTCACGAGTTAAAAGATTAGAGTTCAGTCGGAATTTTTTAATTTTTTTCCTAAAAATTTTAGCATTTTCCTCTGTGGAGATGATGGTATATGTAAAGATCCTTGCTTTCCGAGGAAACAAGGAATAATTCTTAGGAACTTGTTGCAATGAGCATAATAAATTGAAATTATTGTTATTTTCATATTATTGGGAATTTGGGGTTTTTTTTAATTATTATCGTTTGAATCTGTATCTCTCTGGCATGTTATAAACTTGTCAAAAACTTGTGTTAACGGTTTCCTGGGTCGTATTTTGTGATACTGTTTCATATAGCTACCTACTCCATGATCTTTATAGAAGATAATAATTAATTTAGTGGCTCTCAATGGTGAAAGACACATTCAACTTTAGATTTTGTGAGTTGGCCACTTGGGGTAAATGGCATCAAGAATTTCATCAACTTTATGATTTGGAAAACATGCCTGCCGAAAGCAGACTTTGTATTTGTGGTAGTCGTTTTCTTATCTGTAAAATCGCTGTTTGTTCACTATCCTACTTAAATTTTGTGGTATGGAATTGAAAGAAACCTTATAAAAGCATTTGTGCTGGATATTTTTAGAACGAATCCAAGGTATTCGATTCAAATGCATATTTAATTGCGGTGGTCGTGTTGTTTGAATTAAGTAATGTAAATATATTTTTTATTACGTTATGCATGTATATAAATTCATTATGTTAGTCGATATCCATCTGACACGAATGTTTCAAATTTATCAAAGTGTCTCAAATTTTAAACTCGATTATAATTATCACTCTCTCGATTTTTTGTTATTTAAAAAAAACCAATTACATTAGGTCATGTGCTTGTAGTTGAACCTGTCTAAAAAAGGAAGATGTCGAATTTGGCCGAAGGAAGATGAGGTCTTTTGTGATACGGTCTCACGAATCTTATCTGTTAGACTGGTCAAAACCTTACCGATATTCACAATAAAGAATAATACTCTTAGCATAAAAAAGTAATACTTATTCATAGATGACCCATATAAAAGATTTGTCTCACAAAATACGACCCGTAAAACCGTCTCACACTAGTTTTTACCCCGAAGAAATAGACATGTAGTAATCTGATCCAACTCATATAATCAAATGGAATTTCTTTATGGTTTCCCTTGAATTTATTGATTTGATTTTGATGGAACCATTTGATTTGAGAAATGTTTTCAATTAACATTCTAATACAATTTCAATTATTATTGAAATCGTATAAGTTGATATGAAATGAAGTTGAACTCACTTGAACATATCAATCAAAGCAGATCAAAAGAGTAAAACCAATTGATTTGAATTACATCCTCTCAAACCCATTATCCAATAACAAAATTTGAGAATATCGTGCAAATTTCATATGTAAAAGATAAAATTAAATAATTCCACAAAGATTTTGATGTAAAAATAATTAATAATACTTAGCTCTCCTTACTTATTTGGATTTCTAAATTAAATAAATCCCCTAAAAGGACAGTTTGATAGGCGTGTATTTTTGACTTGGAGAGTCCGAAAATGCGTGATCGCTAATTCAACATATTATTGGTTTCAACTTTCAAACTTGTGAGGCCCATTTTCATAATTCAATAATTCATTTTATTTATTGCTTACTTTATTGGGGATAGCCGACCTAAGAATTTCATTCTTTCCTCTCCTCCACAAAATTAATATTTATGGATTCTCCATTATCTGCTTACCCAACAATCAAATAATCAATTTACTCACTACATATAGTGGAGGATCCATGCTTTACATCAATATTTTATATTTACAAATGAACATAACAATAAATACTTTGAAAAATCCCAACTTGTTAAAAATATTAACCTTTTATCGGAATCGGAATCAGAATCGAAATTGGAGAAACCAACTTTAGGATAAGTTATAATATTTTTTTTTATAGGAAAACACGTAATCATTCACATAAATCAAAGTTAGCTACATCCATCAACCATGATGGGTACAAACCCTCATACCAGTAATTAATAGATGGATGATTAATGGCATACTGTGCTAGACTATGAGCCACCTTGTTTGCAGATCTATAATATATTGAAATAATAGATATAACTAAATGGAAACGAAGATTGTGTGTGGATTAATGGATCGTTTAAACTTGTACCAATGAACAAGATTCGTGCGAATTTCAAGTCAGAATCATTTAAGTTGAGAGTTTTTAATAATAATTGTGATATATTTCATATCTGAGATGGTTTCTCGAATCAAATTTGGCACCCGAATCCAACACAAGGTTGTCTATTCAGATATAAATTTCTTTAGTAATTTTATCATGGAAGGCAAAAAAAAGAAGAATGAAAAGTCATGAACATAATTGAGGGATCATTAGTCCAAGTACAAAAGTTTTAGGCAAAAACTTGTGTAATACGGTATCATGAGTCGTATTTTGTGGGACATCTCTTGTTTGGGTCATCCATGAAAATTACTTTTTATGCTAAGAATATTATTTTTTATTGTGAATATCAGTATGGTTGACACGTCTCACAAATAAAGATTCGTGAAACTGTCTCAGAAGAAACCTCCTCAACGTTTTAAAGTTTAACATGTTATGTTTTTAAAGTAGAACGTGCTCATATTTTTTTTCAAAATTTCATCGTTATTATCCACAAGCCTTTTATCTAAATCTATGTGGATTTATTTTATTTTGTCATTTATATAAGAAAAAGTTGGTGTATTGTGAGAATGTCTCATGAAACTTTATTTGTGAGACGGATCAACCATACCAAAATTCACAATAAAAAGTAATATTATTAGCATAAAAATAATATTTTTCATGGATGACCCAAATAAGATATCTGTATCACAAAATACAACATGTGAGACCATCTCACACAACTTTGCCATAAGAAAATTTCCCACATTATTCTAAAATATTGTGATTGATAAATTTGAGATGATATATTTCAAATCATTTTATTTTAAATTTTTTAAATTACAAAATTCAAGTACGTTTCAAATCCACGTTGCAATTACAATAATAACCGAAATATATCGTGTTGGGCCAACCCGTTTGTACAAATGAAGTTAGCATCGATCGGGCTGGAATTTCATACTCTTTGATTTTTTAATATATCCGGGCCTAATTATACAACATATGTTTGGACTTTACCTGAAAGCCCAATAGCTGTTTTTTTTTTTTTTTTTTTTTTTACTTTCAATGTTTATTCATCACTCACAATCACACCTTGCAGAAAATCGAATAAGAGGACTACTTTGTGAGATACGGTTAAAATTTAATTTTGTGAGATGTATTTTCGATTTGATTCGATTAATGAAAAAAATTATTTTTTTGTCCAAAATATTATTTACAATGCAAAAATATTATTTTTTGTAGTTATGTGACGAAAAATATTATGAACATGTGTTGATCTGAGCGTAAAATATTAATTTTTATGTCAAAAGATATCGTGTAATATATGTTGATTTGAGTAAAAATATTAATTTTTATATAAAAAAATTATTTTTTTATGTTAAACTTATTACTTTTCATTGTAGTTCATTTCTCAAATACATATATGTGATATTATTTCACCGAAAACCTACTCTACTCCCTGATTTAGTGTACGATAGAAATAATGATCTATATATTCTCAGAGATATTTATTTTTTCTTCGTAAAAACTCTTGTGATCCTCTCACATGCTATTTTCTGATATAAATCTCCAACTCGATCTAATTCATAAAAAAACTTAACTTTTATGTTAAAAATATTACTTTTCATAATAATTGTGGACCGAGTAGTTCTTCTCACGAATAAAACTCCGCGAGTCTACCTAAGAAAAGGCTTACATTTTTTAAGAACTCAAATATTTATCTTTGATTAACTTCAATACATCATCAATATTTAATAATTTCATAGTAATTTTGTAAAAAAACAACTCTCCCTCAAATATTATTAGATTAACTTATAGTTCGAACTTACCTATAACTATATTTATTGTGGATACATATTTTTATGATTTGATTAAGAGTTTAAACGATGATAAGGCCTTTTCATCTAGAACTGTGTGTAATGTACAACCCCGAAAACAAGATACCCACTAGCACTGAGAGCACAATTTCCCGCAAGCATGGGAACAGCCTGCCATTAATTATATAAGCAAAAATTAAATCAAAATTTCCCCCCTAAAAAAGTTAATTAATTTATATATAGATCACACAAATTTTAACCGTAAAACGGGTCAATCATGCTAATATTTGCGATAATAATTAATATTTTTTACATAAAAATTATTTTTTTGAGTTACCGAATAAGAGATCTGTCTCGTAAAATTGATTCATGAAACTGTTTCACATATTTTTTTTTTTTTATATATCCTGAGTGAGAGAATAAGCACAATTTTCAATAATTAAACTTTGGCCATCCATGAAACACAGCAATTATTGAACTTAAGTTTTTTGTCTTTGTTTTTTGGAGCAAAAATACAATAATAGACAGTTGGAGTTGACAAATTATTTTCTCTTTTGTTCGACTTTCGTTGATTGAAAGTTTTCCTTCCTCCTTTTTTTAAAAAACATTTTACTTTGTTGAAAATAATCTTTTCAAGTTTCACCCAAATAAAAAACCTATTTCTTCAATTCTAGTTATAAACTCCATAAATCAATAATTTATTATATATAATTCATTGAATTTATTTGCTAAACTAGGAAGTGCATAGGAACAAAAGAACTTGTTATGGAAATAATATTACTGATTGTGTAATCTGGCTTAAATATATATAATAATATAAAAATAAATGTATAATAGAAACTTGCTAATTTTTATTCCTATAATATCTTAATCAAATAATTTCTTAGCCTACTACATGCAATGTATGCCATAAATTAAAACATATGATTTCAGTTACTATTTTATGACTAAATTTTAAAACAATATATAAAAATCGAAATATAAATAGTCCAAATCTATCTAAATGATTACCAAAAATTATTACAATGTTAAATTTAGTTGGTAATACATTAACACAAGAAAATTTCCTTTAAAGAATTTTTGTCCAAATAGATCCAAAAAATTCTCTTGCAAAATCTTGAACAATTCCCGTTAAAGTTAACTTGTTGGATTTACAAGACACATTTTAATCGATTCTCACGTGTATGTATGTATATATATTTATATAAAGTGATGTTACATTGTCAACATGTACACACAAAATTCAACGCAAAAATTCAATTCGTAAAAATCTCACGGTATATCGAATACAAAATTCTGTGATATAGCGTAAAAAACTCGCGATATAATCACCGTAAAGATATCAATATGACAAACCCACGCAAGCGCTTGCACACAAAAATCATCATGGCATCATCCTCCGCCGAGGAACCCCACAACCACCGCCATGAATCCAATCCATACGCCACGACCGCGGCGCCACCGCCAACCCCGTCCATCCACACCAACGTCGATTCGTCCATCTCCACCTCCGAAGCTCTTTCAGTTCTACTCCATCGCCTCCCGCCCACGCTATCCCTCTCCCTACCTTCCCGACCTCCTCCACCACACCACCCTCCTCTACTATCTCTCTCCGATCCTAACCCTATTCTCCACACAAACCTCCTGTCAGCATCCACAAAACTCGGCTTCTTCCACCTCAAACACCAAGCCACCTATCCCGCGACCGACTCCCTTTTCAAACTCCCCAACCATAAGAAGCAACTCCTATTCCCGAACAACTGGCCTCTCGGCTACGACGAGGACGATGATGATCACGGCGAATCATTCTGCCTCGACTTCTCGAGTTTTACAAACAAAATAGATGATTTGGATTTGGATTCTTTGCGTGAATTTACACGTGAAATGGAGACTCTAGGCTTGAAGTTGATTCGAGAATTGGCTTCTGTTATCGGGTTTGAGAATCCAACCCCAAAGGAGCTGTGCTCTCTGTTGTGGATAGCTGACAACGGGACTAGTAAACCGGGTCGGGTTTACCCATATGTAATCGGGTTGCATTATGTACCCAGCTGTCAGAAATCTTCTTTGTGCTCGGATTCGGGTTGGGTCAATGTGTCGGGTCAGGAGGATTATGCGCTGATCACGCTTGGAGACATCGCTCAGGTGATAATTTTACCAACTTTCAAATAAATATTTATTCACTATTTATTTAATATTATTACGTAATTTAATTAGGAAAAATTTTGAAAACCCAGGAATTAACAATGGGTGCTGACATAATACAATATATCGTTATATTTTTTTTTTAAAAAAACAATATTTTTATTTATCTTAATGATGATTAATGCAATTTAAGTAATCATATTGTTTAGATTATATATTATATTAACGCAAAAACTTGTATGAGACGGTCTCATGTGTCGTATTTTGTGAGATGGATCTTTTATTTGGGTAATCTATAAAAAAGTTTTACTATGATGCTAAAAGTATTAGTTTTTATTGTGAATATCGGTAGGGTTGACCGTCTCACAGATAAAGATTTGAGACCGTCTCACAAAAGATCTGCTCCTATATTCATATCATATGAATATACAGCCCGCCATTATTGAATGTTCACTTATTTGCAAAATTAAGGATACTTCTTTCACATTAGATTAATTGTCTATCACAAATTTAAAATTTCAAACGCCATTTGAGGAAAAAAAATTTATTTAATTAATGGGATATTGACATCTTGATTGATATTTTAGTTTAACACGAAATTAGAATGAATTTGCATTTCATTAATTGACTAGTCGGAAATTAAATGGGAATGCGGCGGCTCATGCATTTTGTATGTCAAACACTCGAAATTCTGACTAATGTTATCAAATTAATAATGGTTTTGGATTAGTGATTTGTCAGCATTGGTAGACACAATTTGTGTAATCTATTAATCAAATTTAATTGTGTAATTGTTTTAACTTTTTTTTTTTGGGTTTCCAATTTCACAGCTGTATATGAGTTTGAATTTTTTATACTTTGAAAAATCGAAGTTTTTTGTTCGTATTTTTTTTCTGTCGTCGTCAAATAATGAGCTAGATAGATCACAAAAACTATCGTGAGACCGCCTCATATGTTAATTTTGTGAGACGGATCTCCGACCATATCAGGTCGATCCATCTCACGTGTATAAATTCGTGATGATCTGAAAGTGCTTTAGATTTAATTATGAAAAAATTCCAAATGTTGTGCTACAGAAACTTGGATACCCATTTAAATTTGTAGTTTGTAAAATAATTTTGATCAAATTATTTTTTGGAAAATGATCATATCAAGTGTATTATTTTTCAAAAAACAAAGTTTGGCGAAAATTATTCTCCAAAATTAATTTCTCTAGACGGTAGGATTGGGTTCTTCGTTTGAAATTAAGTTTTTAAGCAGCGTATTATATATGTATTGGTCTGTAAATTCCAGCAAAATAATAATTGAAACCTCCATATATATATTCTCTCCAAAAGAATAATGGTTTTGTAGCATGACAGGTTTGGAGCAATGGGAGATTGAAGAAAGTGAGAGGAAGACCAATGCCTTGTTCGGATGACGGCCATGAGGATTCTCGATACGTAACAATGTCTCTCCTGATTACCCTCCCCGTCGAAAGCATGGTCTTCCCTCAACCAGCTCCCAAAGTAGCCATTAACACCGACGTTGATGAAGAAAGTGGCGACGATGTCAAAGACTCGAACACGACTGAACCAGAAGTGTTCCATTCTTTTCCTTTTGAAGATTACGCTTGGAGAGTTTATCACGAACGTCTTCTCCTGAAAGACCCACTCCTCAGATATAGAATTTGACTGAGTGCCAATATCGATGTTGGTGTGCATGTCGTGTGGTGTGGCCTTGTTGAAAAAATTTGGTGCTGGATGGATTATTTTTTCAGTACAATTTTTGGTTCATATTTCTCTGTTTCGGCGAAAACATGCAGGAGCGCAAGCGCGGTGTGATTAAAAGAGAGGGAAATGAATTATTTGGTCTATTAACTTCTCTTGTATAGTTTTGGTCCATTAAATTTTCAAATTTGATTTCGGTTCATTAACTTTTATTATTTTAGCTATTTTGGTTAAATTATTAATGTAACATAAGACAAATATCGATAACATATCAACATTTTTTGGTAGTACTGTGACGAACATGGTTGAAACAAAAAAAAATCCATATTAATGTAACAAAAATAAAATCTGAAAATTTTATTAAAAAAACAAAAGTAGACAAAATTAGTGGACTCTGCTTTGGGGCATCTCTTTGCATCCACAATCTACGAATCATTGATGGTCGGAGCGAAGAATAGTATGTGATGAAGACCGGTGAATCGGGTCAAAGCTTAGTGGGCGATTTCATTGGGTCGAGTTGATGAGCTGGAGATGGTTGCTCGAGCACCTGGACCTGAACTTTCGAGGGAGAAAGAACGTTAATAGGTGCCGGAAGATTTTTCCGGCGTGACCACTCTGACGCTCAAGTTAATCAACAGTTATAGAGAGAATTTGTAATAAGTGTTGCAGGCAACATGTAAGTGAATGAATCCCTTAATGCTAAAACAAACCTGATATTTATAAAAAGAAAGTCAATGATGACCTTGTTTTCAATGCCCACTAACTAATTATGGTAAGATGGTTGCTCATACTCTGTTTTTCTGACACGTCAAACTATCCCTTTCGCTTTGACAAATCTATGCGATTTTGACAGTAATGATTACCAAACTAAGGTATCACATACTTGTGCATTTGAGTGAGGTGCTATTATTGTAACGTACCGTACTTTTACTACTTCAAAATTTGCGGAAAAATTAAAAATTTTCTTAAACATAAAATTTCATACGGTCGTCACTTGTCATTTAACTTAATAATTAAAATCAACATTCCCAACTAATATTTTCCAACAAAGTACTTATTTCAAATCATCTCACATCCAACATAAAAACATAATATTTTAAAGTTTTCATAAAACATAAACATAGTGGTCCTCGGGTTTAGCCTTCCGCTCAGTCCAAGCCTGTCCCTTGGTCGCCACCTCCTGTCTCCTCCTCAACGTACTCACCTGCATCGTTCAAGTCTAGTGAGTCTAAAGACTCAACACGTATAAACTGGGAATAACGAGTATTACATAATAAAACCACATACAACTTCAAAATATAACATATATACTTGAAACTTAAACTTTCATAATAACTTTGAACTCTCATAAACTTCTTTGAACTTGAACATACATACTTTGAAACTTGAACTTGCATAACTTGAACTTTCATAAACTTGAGCTTTGCATAAACTTTGAACATACATGCATACATAATGACGTGCCATCACATAAACTTTTCTTTAAACATGCTTTCATACTTCAACATACTTAACTTCATCATTTTGCGTAGAGGATGTTTCAAAGCAAGTGACCCATAACATAATAAATGTCTGATCAGACAAACCACAGTACTGGGCTGACATGGACGTATCCACTGCCACTACATGAGATCCATGTTCATAATTTAACAGGCCAGTTGATCCACGTTCATAATTTAACGCTTCACAACCACGATCTAACCCGTTCATAATTTAACGGGCGGATTGGTCCCCGTTCATAATTTAACGCTTTCCAATCTTAACTTCAAACCCGTTCATAATTTAACGGGGTGGAGAGGTCCTCGGCCACATTCAGCGACTTCCAAACCCATTCACGTTTGGTCACAAGACATTTAGCATACCTCAAAAATTTCAAATATTTCTTTGCACGTCATACATACTTACTTTGCATTGAGGGATACGTTGGATGTCAATCGGGTCTGCAACATACTAATATGAATACTAAACTTAACTGTACAACTTAAACGTAATGTCATGCAATACTCAAGCTAATAAATTCTTAGAACATTCTATAATTTCCCATGACATAACCCTGTAAAACATCATATTAAACCATGGTATAAAACCTCAAATCAACCTTACCTAAATAATAAAAGAATAACCTAAAATCTGAAGGTACACGGACCCCGTCCCTAGGTTCGTATCATGGTCCGTGTCCGTGCGCTTAAAAATTGTTGTGATGAAATAAGAAGGCACGGACACCGTGCCTACCTCCGTGTCCGGGTCCGTGTCCGCTCTGTTCGACGAATTATTTTATGAAAATTTTGCGACCATTCTATTCTCCCAATTATCACATAAGGCATCAAGATTCATCACTATGAGACCATTCTAGGACACCATAACAATGAACTAAACTTTATAATCACCCTACAATTCATACGACCCAAAATATTGTCATTTAT